>NW_016107925.1:308457-356530 GCF_001604975.1 Cebus imitator | reverse complement strand
TAAATTTTGTTTTGTTTTGTTTTGTTTGTTTTGTTTTGAGACAGTCTCCCTCTGTCGCCCAGGCTGGAGTGTAGTGGTGCAATCTCGGCTCGCTGCAACCTCCGCCTCCTGGGTACAAGCGATTCTCCTGCCTCAGCCTCCTGAGTAGCTGCCATCAGCTGCAGCTTCCCACACTGGGCAGGTCTGGTTGGGAGATCAAGCCTGGGGGACCCTTGGAAAGGAAACACGTCAGATGAATATGCCAAGTGAAATAAGCCATGTACTGAAAGATAAGTACAGCAGAATCTCACTTATATATGAAATCTAAAAAAGCAGAACTCATAGAAGCAGAGAGTGGAATGGTGAAACCAGCCCAATTGTCCCATAGAACTGATGTTTAGGGTTTTTTTAATAAACAGAAAAATTAACCCTCCCTGGACTCAAAACATTTCTCTCACCTGAGTTCCTTCCTAAGGAAATCCACCCTCTGGCAAAGAACTGAAACTCACCAGATCACCACATTCAGACAGTGAGACTCTCATGTGTTATGATTGCTTCCTTAACCCTTCCTACTTCCTGTTTGCCCACACATAGCTGCATATTCCACCTATTACAGCTATTTCTCACATAGCTGCTAGATAAACCCCAATTTCAGTCAGTTGGCGGAGATGGAACCATCTCTGGCTGACAGCACCTGAATAAAAAAGCCTTCTTCCTTGGCAATGCTCTCAGTGACTGGCTTTCTGTGCCACGTGCAACTGAACCTAGATTGAACACCTGGCATTAGGGTAATAAAAGGACAGGAAGTTTCAGCTAGATTGGAGGAATAAGCTCATGAGACGTATTGACAACATGATGACCATAGCTAAGAACAATGCCCTGTATACTCGAAAATTGCTGAGAGTAGATTTTAAATGTTTTCAACACAAAACATAAGCATGAGTGGTAATGAATATGTTGACTGCTTGGTTTGAATTCTGCAATATATGCATATATCAAAATATCATACTGTGTCCTATAAATATGTGTGATATGTGATTTTTGTCAAAAAAGAAGAATCAGGAAAAAAAGACAAAATAAATGTACAGTAGAACTAAAAAAGAAGACAGCCAAAGGTCATGTGAAATCGCAATGGCTCACTAATGAATCCAGGACAAAGTTATCAGTACTCAGGCATAAGCTTTCCTAAGACAGCTGCAAAAATGTTTGACATAAAGGCTTGGGTTGAGAATGTTAGAATGACATGCAAGGGACCCCTGTGGCTTCCTTATAGCAATTCTTTGGCCCTTGCTGTACTGCTCAAGCAAGTCCATACGGTCCTGAAAATTGGTCAGAATGAGTGAGGCCAGAAGAAAGGACCAAAAGAAGAAAAAATGTTGAGAAAATATATATTACATAAGCGAAACAACTGAAGAAGGATGAAAGGAACAAACAGGCTGTGTAAAACTATGTAACTTTAGAAGGACCCACTAAGGCTTCTTCCTTGGATATTATAACAGTATTATTTAATAAAAGCAGTCTAATCGTAATGAAGAATCATGCCAGTTCCTGCCTCAGCTTTGTAATAACTTACAGTCTTTGCTGTAGAAAAGTTTATTGGTGTCTCTTGACAGTTACTTTAAATTAGCATTTATTATGCTATTAATTTTTTCTAAATGAATTTGTCATTTGCCATTTTGCAGTGTACGCATTAAAATGAAAACATCCTGTGGAGAAATATGACTTTGAATTATTAACTTCATTTAAATAATGGCTTAAAATGAGATCCTGCTCTGGACAAAGGAAATTTAAGAATGTAAAAGTCAGAATTATCTCCTCTGAGGTGAAAATTGTCATTTAGCTCAAATAAGCACCGTGTATTAGTCATATCTTTTACTATTGCTGCTTGTTTCTTATAATAGAATTATTTCTGACTTTCTCAAAGCAAAATAGTATGAACCACTTCTATTTTCTGCACTTTTCTGATTTTAGCTTTTGAGATACTAGTAATTATCAAACATTCTGCATTTTAACCTCATATTATAAAGAGTTCTTTGGACGACGTAGGTACTACGTACTGCATATGGCTATTTCTGTACTTATGAATGCTGTCATTTTCTTAGACTTGTTGAGAAGAATAAAACTAGAATTAAAGGTGGCAGTAAAGATGCCAAACACTGTAGTATTTTAGAACCAGTTTATTTTTATTTATGCTATAAAATAATTAAAATTTTGTTTTAATTATTTCTGTTGTCACTTGAAAAATTCCATGAATTGCTTTAACTCATGTGGTAATTATAACACATTTTAAAATCAAACAAGGTGAAAATTAAAATTTCAAATTACTTTTAAGAAACTCTTGAAGAGTACAGTTAAGTCATATTTCAAAAGTCATAAAGTCTTACAATTTGAAAAAACTGCATTGGGCATAGTAGTAATTTGGTAAGAAAGATAAATTATGTCAAAATTAGAATGTCTTTGAACTAGAAGTAAGTAGTATAAGTGAAATGTTTTACTGTTCTGTTAAGTTGTATAACTAGAACTCTTTACTATTAAACACAGCTTTTATGCTGGCTTAGTAAAATGAGTTTAGAAATATTCTGTTTCCTTTGATTTTATGGACTACTTTGAGGAGACTTGGTATTAGCTCTTTTCAAATGTTTGGTAGAGGTTAGCAGTGAAGCCATTTTTGAGCTTTTCTTTGATAGAAGGCTTTTATTACTCATTGAATTCCCTCACTTATTATTGGTCTGCTCAAATTTTCTATTTCTTCATAATTTAATCTTGATAGGTTGTATATGTCCAGGAATTTATCAATTTCTTTTACATTATCAAATTTTTTGATATGTAGCTGTTCATAGTAGTCTGTTACCCCTTGTGTATCTGTGGTATCCGTTTTAATGTCTCTTTCTTTACCTCTGATTTAGAGTCTTTTCTCTTTTTTTCGTAGTTTAGCTAAAGGTTTTATTAAAATTTTGGTTATCTTTTTTAGAAAACAACTTCTCTTTGTTGATCTTTTGAATTGTTTTGTTTTGTGTTGTTTTTTAGTCTCTATTTGGTTTATTTCTGCCCTGAGTTTTAATATTTGTTTCTATCTACCAATTTTGGGTTTAGTTTGTCTTTGTTTTTCTAGTTTATTAAGATGAACTGTTAGGTTACTTATTAAAAATCTTTCTTTTCTGAAGTAGGCATTTATTGCTATAAACTTTTCTCTTAGAACTGCTTTTGCTCTGTCCTATAGGTTTTCGTATGATGTGTTTTATTCTTCTTTGTTTCAAGGAAATTATTTGTTTTCCTTTTAATATAGTTGAGGATATCAGGTTAAGTCAAGTAAACTAGACAGAGACAGACAAATACTACATTATATCATTCAGAGAACTTTTAAAAATAATTTTTAAGTTTTTTATTATACTTGATATCATAGAAGCAAAGAGTAAATCAATGATTACCAGAGACTAGAGAGAGGCAAGAGGAGGATGGGGAGAGGGTGATTAATGGGTACAAAGTGATGATTAGATAGGAGGAATAAATTCTAAGTTTCTGTTGCTCAGCAATGTGACTATGGTTAACTGTAAAATATTGTATATTACAAAACTGTGAAAAGGGCTTTGGAATAGTCTTACCACAAAGAAATTATAAATGCATGAGACAAGGGATATGCTAACTACCCTGATATGATCATTTTATGACATAGATATGTATAGAAATATCAAATTGTACTCCATAAGTATGCATAATTAAATGTCAAATAAAAAGATAAATAAATAATTTTTAAAACCATTGCTTCTATAAATGCATGGTACAACAATTTTATTCACCGTCAATATTTAGTACATAATTCATATTTCTCTCACCTCTTATAATAAGTGTTAAGCAACAAAAAATTAACAGATAGCTCTAATTTTAAAATAAAACTAAATATTAAAATAAATACAGTTCTTTTTTGTAAAAAATAAATACATAACTCGATGCCTCACTTAGAATTTGCTTTTTAGATGTTTAAATTCCTTGTTTAAATTTCATTGAGGTGAAATTTGCTTAACAAATTTTATTGAGATTTAATTTATTTGCTTAAATAAAGTTTTTTATTATTACTGCACTTTAGATTCTGGGGTACATGTGCAGAACATGCAGGATTGTTGCATAGGTACATACATGGCAAAGTGGTTTGCTACCTCCATCCCTGTCACCTATATCTGGCATTTCTCCCCATGTTACCTCTCTCCAACTCCCTACCCATCCTAGTCCCCCGACCAACAGACTCTAGCATGTAATGCTGCCCTCCCTGTGTTCTCATTGTTCAACAACACTCTATGAGTGAGAACATGCGATGTTTGATTTTCTGTTCTTCTGTCAGTTTGCTGAGAATGATGGTTTCCAGGCTCATCCATGTGCCTACAAAGGACATGAACTCATCGTTTTTGATGGCTACATAGTATTCCATGGTGTATATGTGCCACATTTTCCCTATCCAGTCTATCATTGATGGGCATTTGGGTTGTTTCCAAGTCTTTGCTATTGTAAACAGTGCTGCAATGAACATTCTTGTGCACGTGTCTTTATAGTACAACAATTTATAATCCTTTGGATATATATCCAGTAATGGGATTGTTGGGTCAAATGGAATTTCTATTTATAGGTCCTTGAGGAATTGCCACACTGTCTTCCACAATGATTGAACCAATTTACACTCCCCCCAACAGTGTAAAAGTGTTCCTATTTCTCCACATCCTCTCCAGCATCTGTTGTCTCCAGATTTTTTAATGATCGCCATTCTAACTGGTGTGAGATGACATCTCAATGTGGTTTTGATTTGCATTTCTCTAATGACCAGTGATGATAAGCATTTTTCATATGTTTGCTGGCCTCATATATGTCTGCTTTGGAAAAGTGTCTGTTCATATCCTTCATCCACTTTTGAATGGGTTTTTTTTTTCTTGTAAATCTGTTTTAGTTCTTTGTAGACTCTGGATGTTAGCCCTTTGTCAGATAGGTGGATTGCATAATTTTTTCCCATTCCGTTGATTGCCAGTCACTCTCATAATCATTTCTTTTGCTGTGCAGAAGCTCTGGAGTTTAATTAGATCCAATTTGTCTATATTGTCTTTTGTTACCATTGCTTTTGGTGTTTTAGTCATGAAGTCCTTGCCTATGCCTATGTTCTGAATGGTTTTCCCTGGGTTTTCTTCTATGGTTTTTTTTGGTGTTAGGTCTTATGTTTAATCTTTAATCCATCTGGAGTTAATTTTAGTGTAAGGTGTCAGGAAGGGGTCCAGTTTCTGCTTTCTGCACATGGCTAGCCAGTTTTCCCAGCACAATTTATTAAACAAGGAATCCTTTCACCATTGCTTGTTTTTGTTAGGTTTGTCAAAGATCAGATGCTTGTAGATGTGTGGCGTTGCCTCTGAGGCCTCTGTTCTGTTCCATTGGTCTATATCTCTGTTTTGGTACCAGTACCATGCTGTTTTGATTACTGTAAACTTGTAGTATAGTTTGAAGTCCGGTAGTGTGATACCTCCAGCTTTTCTCTTTTTGCTTAGAATTGACTTGGCTATGTGGGCTCTCTTTTGGTTCCATATGAAGTTTAAGGTGGTTTTCTCCAGTTCTGTGAAGAGGGTTATAGGTAGCTTGATGGGGATAGCATTGAATCTATAAATTACTTTGGGCAGTATGGCCATTTTCACAATATTGATTCTTCCTAACCATAAGCATGGAATGTTTCTCCATCTGTTTGTCTCCTCTCTTATTTCCTTGAGCAGTGATTTGTAGTTCTCCTTGAAGAGGTCCTTTACATTCTTTGTTAGTTGTATTCCTAGGTATTTTATTCTCTTTGTAGCAATTGTGAATGGCAGTTCATTCTTGATTTGGCTCTCTTTCAGTCTGTTATTGGTGTATAGGAGTGCTTGTGATTTTTGCACATTGATTTTGTATCCTGAGACTTTGCTGAAGTTGCTTATAAATTTCAGGAGATTTTGGGCTGAGATGATGGGGTCTTCTAAATATACAATCATGTTGTCTGCAAATAGAGACATTTTGACTTCCTCCATTCCTATTTGAATAACCTTTATTTCTTTTTCCTGCCTAATTGCTCTGGCTAGAACTTCCAATACTATATTGAATAGGAGTGGTGAGAGAGGATATCCTTGTCTAGCGCCAGATTTCAAAGGGAATGCTTCCAGTTTTTGCTCATTCAATACGATATTGGCTGTGGGTTTGTCATAAATAGCTTTTATTGAGATACGTTCTGTTGATACCTGATTTATTGAGAGTTTTTAGTATAAAGGGCTGTTGAATTTTGTTGAGGGTCTTCTCTGCATCTCTTGAGATAATCATGTGATTTTTGTCTTTGGTTCTGTTTATGTGGTGGTTCTGTTTTAATTTTGTCTTTGGCTCTTAAATTACATTTATAGACTTAAGTATGTTGAACCAGCCTTGCATCCCTGTGATGAAGCCTACTTGATCATGGTGGATAAGCTTTTTGATGTGCTGTTGCAATCAGTTTGCTAGTATTTTATTGAAGATTTTGCATCTATGTTTATCATGGATATTGGCCTGAAGTTTTGTTTTCTTGTTGATTCTCTGCCAGGTTTTGGTATCAGGATGATATTGGTCTCATAAAATGATTTGGGAAGGATTCCCTGTTTTTGAATTGTTTGAAATAATTTCAGAAGGAGTGATACCAGATCCTCTTTGTATCTGGAAGAATTCAGCTGTGAAGCCATCTGGACCTGGGCTCTTTTTGGCTGGTAGACTATTAATTGCTGCCTCAACTTCAGCCCTTGTTATTGGTCTATTCAGGGTTTGACTTATTCCTGGCTTAGGCTTGGCAGGAGGCAAGTGTCCAGGAATGTATTCATTTCTTCCCTGTTTACTGGTTTATGTGCATAGAGTTGTTTGTAGTAATATCTGATGGTAGTTTGTATTTCTGTGGGATCAGTAGTGATATCCCCTTTATTGTTTTTTATTGTATCTATTTGATTATTCTCTCTTTACTTTTTTATTAATATGGCTAGCAATCTATCTATTTTGTTGATCTTTTCAAAAAACCACCTCCTGGATTTACTGATTTTTTGAAGGGTTTTTTGTGTCTCGATCTCCTTCAGTTCTGCTCCGATCTTTGATATTTCTTGTCTTCTGCTAGCTTTTGAGTTTTTTTTTTTTTATCTTGCTCCTCTAGCCTTTTCAATTTTGATGATAGGGTGTCAATTTTAGATCTTTCCTTGCTTCTCATGTGGGCATTTATTGCTATAAATTTTCCTCTAGAGACTTTTTTAAATGCCTCCCAGAGATTCTGGTACATTGGTCTTCATTCTTGTTGGTTTCAAAGAACATCTTTATTTCTCCCTTCATTTCACTGTTTACCCAGTCAACATTCAAGAGCCAGTTGTTCAGTTTCCATGAAGTGGTGAGATTCTGAGTTAGTTTCTTCATCCTGAGTTCTAATTTGACTGCACTGTGGTCTGAGAGACTGTTTGTTATGATTTCTCTTCTTTTGCATTTGCTGAGGAGTGATTTACTTCCAATTATGTGGTCAATTTTAGAGTAGGTATGATGTGGTGCTGAGAAGAATGCATATTCTCTGAATTTGGGGTAAAGAGCTCTGTAAATATCTATTAAGTTTGTTTGGTCCAGATCTGAATTCAAGTCCTGGATATCCTTGTTAATTTTCTGCCTCGTTGATCTAATATTGACAGTGGTGAGTTAAAGTCTCCCACTATTATTCTGTGGGAGTCTAGGTCTCTTTGTAGATCATTAAGAACTTGCTTTATGTATCTGGGTGCTACTGTATTGGGTGTGTATATATTTAGGATTGTTAGCTCTTCTTGTTGCATTGATCCTTTTACCGTTACATAATGCCCTTCTTTGTCTCTTTTGATCTTTGCTGGTTTAAAGTCTATTTTATCAGAGACTAGGATTGCAACTCCTGCTTTGTTGTTGTTGTTGTTGTTGTTCTCCATTTGCTTGGTAAATCTTCCTCCAGCCCCTTATTTTGAGCCTATGTGTATCCTTGCATGTGAGATGGGTTTCCTGGATACAGCACACTGATGGGTTTTGACTTTTTATCCCATATGCCAGTCTGTGTCTTTTGATTGGGCATTTAGCTCATTTACATTTAAGGTTAATATTGTTATGTGTGAATTTGATTCTGCCATTTAGATGCTAGCTGGTTGTTTTACCCATTAGTTGACACAGTTTCTTCATTGTCAATGCTCTACCTTTTGGTACGTTTCTGGAGTGACTTGTACTGGTTGTTTGTTTAAACATATTTTTACTGAAAGCCTACCTACTATGTACTGTGTGCTAAATAGTAAGGATACAAAGGAAGTAGTTCACTATTTTTGTTAATTTTATGGTTTAATGGAGGAAGATCTAGTACAGTAGATTCTCATTATTTCCAGATTCTGTATTTACAAAGTCATTTCTTTGCACTTGTAAAGAAGGTCATTTGCAGACAAATGTAGGGTGACAAGAAGTTGAATTACTTGGTGCACATCTTCCCAGATGAGGCTGAACAAGGCAATGCTCTGTCTTCTTGGTTGATCTCCCATATTGCAAACAAGTGTCTTTAACATAGTGTATCTAGTGTCACATTTTTGTATTTTTGTATCATACAAAAATATTCCTAGCAGCACTTTTTGTAATAATAACCAAGAACCACACAAAGTTCAATCATAAGTAGAATTGAAAAGAACCCGCATTGATAGAGGCATGTCAATGAAGCCCAGAAGCCAAAAAATAAGAGCTCCTAGCGACCAAAGCTGGGACAATTAGGGCAACAAAATTAATTAACTAATTAATTATTAAAATGACATTGCATTATATTATAACTCAAAGTTAGAATTAGATAGAGATAATGGTTGTGCAACATTGTGAATGCACTAGATCATTTTGAGTTGTTTTCTTTATGATGGTTAATTCTATGTAATGTAAATTTTACCTCAAAGAAAAATGAAAAAAGAAAAGAAGAGACAATTAGCAGCAGGATTGGCAGCAACCCATAAAGAGGAAAATAATAATAAAATCAGAGTAGAATGACATCACTCCATAGCAGTTCATTTTTGTAGATTAAATATATATATATATTTAGTGGAAATGTGTATATATACACACACACATATATATCTTTTTTATATATATATGTTATATATATATATATATAACATATATATGTGTGTGTGTGTGTGTGTATATATACACATTTCCACTAAATATATATATATATGTTATATATATATAACATATATATGTGTGTGTGTATATATACACATTTCCACTAAATATATATATATGTTATATATATATAAGTTATATATATATATAACATATACATGTGTGTGTGTNTATATATATGTTATATATATATAAGTTATATATATATATAACATATACATGTGTGTGTGTGTATATATACACATTTCCACTAAATATATATATATATAACATATATATGTGTGTGTGTGTATATATACACATTTCCACTAAATATATATATATGTTATATATATATAACATTATATATATATAACATATATATATAACATATATATATGTTATATATATACAACATATATTTTATATATATATATATATATATATATATATAATATATCTATCTATGGTGGAAAATAGTGGAATTCCCAAGGATGCAGTCCCATTTATAATGAGTTGTTTGCTTTATGATGGTTAATATATATATATATCATATATATTATATTATATATAAAATATATATAACATATATATAATGTATATATAATATATAATATATATATAATGTATATATAATATATAATATATATATAATATATATATATATGGTGGAAAATAGTGGACTTCCCAAGGATGCAGTCCCATTTATAATGACCACAAAATGAATGAAATACCTAGGAACATAGTTAATTAAGGAGGTGAAAGATTTCTACAAGGAGATTTGCAGAAAAACTGCTGAAAGAAATTGGAGACAACACAAATAAATGAACAAACGTCTCATGCTAATAGATTAGAAAAATTAACGTAATTAAAATGACCATACTGACCAAAGTGATTTACAGACTCAACATTATTCCTGTCAAACAACCAACATCATTTTTCACAGAATTAGAAAATCTTTTATAAAATTCATATGGAACCTAAAAAGAGCCTGAATAGCCAAGGCAATCCTAAGCCAAAAAAAAAAAAAAAAAGGGCAGAGATATCACACTAACAACTTTAAACTATACTACAAGGCTACCATAATCAACACAGCATGATATTGGTTCAAAAGAGACACATAGACCAACGAAACAGAATAGAAGACTCAGAAATAAAGCCACACACCTACAACTATCTGAAATCTTTGACAAAGTTGACAAAAATAAGCAATGGGAAAAGGACTTCCTGTTCAATATATGGTGCTAGGATACTGGCTAGCCATATACAGAAAAAAATGAAACTGGACTGTGGTCCATCACCATATAAAAAAATTAACTCAAGATGGATTAAACACTTAAATGTAAGACTTCAGACTATAAAAATCCTGGAAGGAAATCTAGGAAATACTCTTCTTGGTATAGGCCTTGGCAAAAAATGTATGGCTAAGACTTCAAAAGTAATTGCAACAAAACCAAAAATCGATAAAGGGGACATAATTAAACTAAGGAGCTCCTGCACAGCAAGAGAAATTATCAACAGAGTAAACAGACAACCTACAGAATGGGAGGAAAATATTCAAAAAATGCATCCGCTGGGCATGGTGGCGCGTGCCTGTAATCCCAGCTACTCAGGAGGCTGAGGCAGGAGAATTGCCTGAACCCAGGAGGCGGCGTTTGCGGTGAGCCGAGATCGCGCCATTGCACTCCAGCCTGGGTAACAAGAGCGAAACTCCATCTCAAACAAACAAACAAACAAACAAAAAAAATGCATCCAACAAAGGTCTAATATGCAGAATCTATAAGGAACTTAAATCAGCAAGCAAAATGCAAATAACCCTATTAAAAAATGGGCAAAGGACACGAATAGATAATTCACAAAAGAGGACATACAAGCAGCCAACAAACATATGAAAAATCACTCAACATCAATAATTATCAGAGATGCGCAAATCCAATCCATGATATATCATCTTACACCAGTCAGCGAAGGTTTGGTTAAAAAATCAAAATATAACGGATGTTGGTGAGGCTGCAGAGAGAAAGAAACACTTGTATAGCATTGGTGTAAATTAGTTCAGCCACTGTGCAGAGCACTTTGGAGGTTTCTGAAAAAACAGAACTGGACTACCACTTGACCCAGCCATCCCCCTACTGGGTATATACCCAAAGAAAAAGAAATTGTTCTACCAAAAAATCACATGCACTGGTATGTTCATGGCAACACTGTTCACAATAACAGAGACATGGAATCCACCAAGGTGCCTGTCTACAGAGGATTGGATAAAGAAAATGTGGTGTATATACACCATGGAATATTACACAGCTATAAAACA
This sequence comes from Cebus imitator, assembly GCF_001604975.1. Taxonomy (NCBI): domain Eukaryota; kingdom Metazoa; phylum Chordata; class Mammalia; order Primates; family Cebidae; genus Cebus; species Cebus imitator. Next base: position 345,108 of record NW_016107925.1, on the reverse strand, counting down.
GAATGAAATTGTGTCCTTTATGGTAACATGGACGTAGCTAGAAACCATTATCCTAAGCAAACTAACATGGAAACAGAAAACCAGATGCCACATGTTCTCACTTATAAGTGTGAGCCAAACATTGGGTACACATGATCATAAAAATAAGAACAGTAGACACTGGGGAATACAAGAAGGGAACAGACAAGGGTTGAAAGAAACCACCTATTGAGTACTAAGCTCACTGCCTGGGTGATAATTCATTCATATTCCAAACTTCAACATGACAAAATCTTCCTTTGTAACAAACCTGCACATGTACTTTCTAAAAAGTTGAAAAAGTAAATAAAAAATAAAGCAGGCAATTTAAATGTAACTTGGAGAAAATAAAAAGAAAATAGTAAATTTTCATGTTGAAGAAACGAGCACAAGGCATTGATACTTACAGACATGGGCTCTATATATGTACACTAACCACCAAGTGAAACTTGTATTGTTAATTCAAGTATTAGCAGTTTCTATGGTGAATAAAGAGGACTCTGATTCATTGAGTGCTGATAAAGAAACGTGGAACATTAAAAAGCTGATGGAAAGGTCTTTGCACATATATGGGGCATTTTAAATATAGACAGTTCACGGGACATCTAACATAAGTAACTTTGGGTACTTTTTCATAGGCTGGTCCGATTCTCCAAACAAGCAGGGTTGCCAGATGTAGCAAATAAAAATATAAGGATGCCCAACTAAACTATATTTTCAGAAAAAAATAAAGAGATTTTTTTGGGGTAAATGTGATCCAATTATTAAATGGGGACATACTTACATTAAGTATAAGTATTTATTCTTTGTATGAAATTCAAATTTTATTTGGCAAAACTATAGACAAACTTCTTGTATTCAGTCTCCTTCCTGGACTATAGAATCCTTGGTGCCAAAATTCACAGAGTGATTCATGCAAAATACTGGGGCTACCATATTTCTTACATAAGTTTTCAATTAAATGCCTCAGTTTATTATATAGTTTCCCACCTTTGGTTTTATTCTCTTTAACGAATAAATTTCCAGTCTTCTGCTGGTATGGGAGAAACCATTTTGCAATTTAATTTTTCTTAATCAATTTTCAAATTTTATACCCATTTTTAGCTCTGTGTTTTCACCTGTCATCAGTTTTACCTTCACTCCTGCTTCTAGACATACCTGTTACACCCCTTTCTGAAAGTTTTCCCTTCTGAGGCGGTAACTGTGTTTCTTCTTTGCTTGGTTTGCAGACTGTTTAGGATTCAGGTTACTCAATTTGTCTAAGACAGTTATCATTTGTCCAACTATTTTTCAGCTTTATAAATTCCTTCATTTTGGGAGGGAGCAGAGGAAAATATGCATCTCCAACCTGCCTTCTTTAAGCAAAGGTCAGATCTAGATGTTTTAGCAAATGACATTTAAGGAGCAGATTTTATCTTCAGGAAACCCTTCCTGAGACTAAAAAATGAAAGAATGATTCTCAACTCATTTTATGAGAGAATATAATTTTGATACAAAAAAATCAAACAGAATACAAGAAAAAAATTATGAGAAAATGCATTTTATTTTCTCACAAATATTAGGAAACAATGCAATTCATTTTATATTACAGTGTTTGTATTAAAGACTGTAAGCATCTTTAGCAAACTGGATTTATACCAGGAAAATAAGAGATTTTTAACATTAGAAAAATCTGTTAATTAACCCAAAAGATGCAAAGAAAAATTAACTGTATAAGACAGAAGAGGCATCTGATAATATTTTCTATTACAATTCAAAATATAAATTCATAGAAAACTAGAACTAAAATAGGAATATCCTGTATTTCCACCAGATATCAAGACTAAATTTTATATTTATCATTAGGAGTATTCCAATTCATGTCAAGCATCATAAAAGGGTGCCTCTCATCAAATTGTGCTAGAAGTTTTAACCAGCTCAGTCAGTTAAGAACAAGAAATAAAAGGTGTAATTTTCCTTGAAAAAAGTAAATATAACTCTCTCAATTTACAGATAAAAATGTGGTCTACATAGAAAATCCAAGAGAGTGTACAGGCAAAGCATTAAAACTACCTAAGACAACAGCAATGTAAATATACAAACGTTAATTGTAGTTCTATTTACAATTAACATTTGTATATTTGTTTAAATGTAGTATTTGGAAGACAGAAAATTAAACACCAAGCTAAAATCCATCAAAGGAAGTTTTAGATGCTACAAAGAGAAGTATGTAGCTTTAAATTGGAGACTTGAAAATAACAAATATGTAACTTAGCTATTAATTAATTTTTTAATACAATCTCACTTAAAATCCCAATAGAGTTTTGGTAATTTTATTACCAAACTTGAAATTAAGAAGCTGATTCAAAAATTCTCATGTGTCAGTAAAGGACTAAGAATAGCCATAAAATTTAAGGATTACAAATGGTATAAATTCACCTTAGCAGATATGAAGACTTTGGATAATAAAGTGGCAAAAGCATAAAAAGTGACAAATTGACGCAAAGTTTGAATACCAAACTGAAGGTATGCAACTGATTGTTAAGAATGAGATACATTCTTTTTTTTTTTTTTGAGATGGGGTCTTAGTCTCTCTCCCAGGCTGGAGTGCAGTGGCACAATCTTGGCTCACTACAACCTCCGCCTCCCAGCTTCAAGCAATCCTCCTACCTCAGCCTCCCAAGTAGCTGGGATTACAGGCGCCACCACCCACAGACCCAGCTAATTTTTGTATTTTTAGTAGAGATGGGGTTTTGCCATGTTGGCCTGGCTTGTCTTGAACTCCTGACCTTAGGTGATCCGCCTGCCTCGGCCTCCCACAGTGCTGGGATGACAGGCTTGAGCTATCGCACCTGGCCAAGACACCATAGTATGAAGAAGCTTCATAAATTATACAGGTGTTATTACAAATCCATGGAGGACAGATGGCCTATGGAACACATGATGTGGGGACAATAAAGTTAAATCCCTATCTCACAGTACACATAAATTCATTTCAGGTAGATTAAAGACCTAAATGTGAAAAAACAGCCCTTTAAAATATCTGGCAAAAATATTGAAGAAAATCATTATAATTTCAACATAAGGGAACCTCTCTTAAGGTATAAAAAGCACAAGCCAAAAGTTTATAATTAAGTTTATAATTAAAATTATAAATAATTAAATTTATATTAAAATTACAAATTTCTTCATTTCAGAAGATGCTATAATAAAAAATGAAATGAGTTATATCTTAGGAAAAAAATATTTCCATAAAAGGTTTTGTATTGAGAATGTATAAATAATTACACATTAAGAAAAATAAAATATGTAAAATTAACTTATAATTCATAGATGAATAAATTCAAATTGGCAATAAAAATCTAAATTATATCATTGTTAGGAAAATGCAAATTAAAACACAAATGAAATATCATGTCACATTCATCAGGTTGGACTTATATTTTAATCTGAAAATATTAAATGCTTTTAAAGATGTGGTGGAATAGGAACTCTCATACATAGCATTGAAGGTGAGAGTGAAACTTGGTACAACCATTTTGAAAAATAATATGATCACATTTTCAAGATGCTCAAGGCTTTGACCTGGAAATTTAACTTCTAGGTACATATGCATAAAGAAGCACATGGCAAAAATTTTCACTGAGGCACTGGTTTTAAGAGAAAGACTGGAAGCAATTTACTCATCAATTGAATAATAGATAAATGGTGGCATTTTCATGCAGTAGAATTCTATTTAGCAGTTAAAGCGAATAGATAGTGTCATATACATAAACATGGACAATGTTGATAAAGAATATAAAGAATAAAGAATGCAAGTTGAAGAATAATAGATACAATTCTATGCCATTATGGAATTGAAAAACATGCCTAAGAAAACAAAATAGTTTATTGATATGCACATATGTAGCACAATGGTAAAATTATGTGCAAGAATGATAAATACCAAATTTAGAATAGAAGTTTTGTCTGAGGAAGAAAAGAAGGGAATGAAATTCAGATATACGGTGGGTTTTAATTGTGTCTGATACATCTAATTTCCTAAAAAGACTCTGAGGCAAATATGGTAAAATATGAAAGTTGACAAAGCTGTTGTTGTATTTGCATGTATTATTTTATAGTTTTCTACATGATTGAAATATTTCATAATACAAAGTAGAAGTAAAATATTTAGTCCTAAAAATAAAAAACCTGAAGACACCCCTCCAGTTAAAATAATTGGGCCGGGCGCGGTGGCTCAAGCCTGTAATCCCAGCACTTTGGGAGGCCGAGGCGGGTGGATCACGAGGTCAAGAGATCGAGACCATCCTGGTCAACATGGTGAAACCCTGTCTCTACCAAAAATACAAAAAATTAGCTGGGCATGGTGGCGCGTGCCTGTAATCCCAGCTACTGAGGAGGTTGAGGCAGGAGAATTGCCTGAACCCAGGAGGCTGAGGTTGCGGTGAGCTGAGATCGCGCCATTGCACTCCAGCCTGGATAACAAGAGTGAAACTCCGTCTCAAAAAAAATAAAATAAAATAATTGATGTGTCACACATTACTGTAAAACTGGTTAAGCTTCTTTCTTTGCTTTTTTTCAGTGGGCACCTGTTTCTGGCTTGCCTCTCTAATGAAGAAAATCTGAGAGGTAGAAGCTCTCGTTGTATATTTAAAATACAGATCAAATCCTGTTACAGCAAGTAAATGGGCCCATTTAACTGCTTTCTTTTAAGGTAAAATAAATACTATTTTTTGTATTTTTAATTGATGTAAAAGATAACTTGTTTGAAGTAATAATAATAACAATGGTTATAGCACATGGATAAGTGAAATGAACAAATGCTTTTATTGACAGTTCGCTTGGCAGTTCTCTCTCTGATTTCCAATAGTGGCCATTCAATGCTTTCGCCACCCTCCTCCCTGATCTCTATCAAGTCCACTCTTTCTCATTCTTATCAGATGATCTTTCCATGGGAGGACACCAGATGGGAGTTACCTCACTCACCTGCATCTGAACCTATCCTTTCCTTTTCCCTCTAGGCCCAGACGATGGCAGGTCCCTCCCTCTGCTTCTGAATTTGGTGCTGTGCCCTTAGGCACCTCTCCAACACTTTTTCTCTTTTACTGTATCCTCAAGCTCTTTGAGTCATTTACCTTCTTAGATTCTTCTTATCTGTAAAGTAAGGGCAATAAATATTAATTTCCAAGTGAGATCAAACAGAGAACCTGTGTATATGTTCATTTTTTTTTTCTGTCAAGGACTACATATCTTCAATGAATTGTACTTTATAACCTAAGATTTTTTTTTAATTTTTCTTTAAGTTCTGGGATACATGTGCGTACTTTATAACCTAAGATTTTTTTTTTTAATTTTTCTTTAAGTTCTGGGATACATGTGCAGAACATGCAGGTTTGTTACATAGGTATACATGTGCCACGGTGGCGTAACCTAAAATTTTAAGTATAGAAAGATTTTATTTACTTCTTTAAAGAGGTTCTTTTCACATAATTTAGGTCCCTGAAATACCTACAGAAAACATTTGCAAAAATAAATTCATAAACAGAAACCAAGGAAAATTCAATGAGTGCTAAATGGTAGAAGGGAAGAGCAGCAAAAGACATTTAAAAGTTTGTAGATAATTATTCATTAAATAGTCATTTTGGATTCTTTTCACTTCTTCTTCCCCGTAAGGTGATATTTTCTTTTCTAGTACTAATCAGAAGAATGTTTGAGTTATGAAAATACATGTTTTAAAATTGATAAAAATGATGTATTGTCTTATGTTCAAATTAGTAAATTGACACAGCACTTTGAATGAATAGCAGGCCATAAAAACACTTTTGAACAGTATTATGAAGCATTACAGATGCTTTTTTTGGACTAGCTGTTCATTTTCTAAATAGATTTATCTGATAGCTTTTCTCATTTAATAAAAGGATGAATTGGAAAAATATGAACAGATTGTGATAACCAAAAATAAATGAACTTGATAACTTGGAAGAGAAGCAATTGCCAGTGGACTAGAAAATGATGTAGGAGAACTTTGGCATGCACAATTTATGTATAAATAAAAAATAAAATTGTTGACATTTAACTTTAGAACAAGCTGCCTAGATGTGAATTTTGGAAAAAATAACATTTTTAATATTCTAAAAAATAATGTTTTACTCTAATATGTACTTAACTATGTTTTACCTAATAATGTAAAATATTCTGTGTCTTCCTCTATCTTTCTCCTGCGTGTCCTTTCTTTCATTTCAAACATTCAAAAATAATATGTTGATGAGACTGACTGTGATGAAGACTACAGTTCTACTATTTTGATTCCATATTACTCCTAAAAAGTGAACAATTTAATCTCTTGTTTGAATATCTTCATTATAACTGATCTTTTTAGAAGATTCCAGTCTAGCTCTTTTTCATTACCTTTGTAACTTGAGCAAATTTCTTAACATCTCTAAGACTCAGAGGCTTCATCTATATGAAGAAAATAATAATTCAAGAATGTTGTGATAATAAAAATGAAACAATGCATCTGACAATGTGTTAAAAACTATTAATTTCATAAACTATGCAAAACAAGATATTTTACATATACATTTCACGCATTATCATTTCCCCATTGGAATTTTCTGGCATCATGTATTAGAACTCTAGGCAATTGAGTTTTTATTTTTCATTCATATATTTGGCATCGTGCAGAAACATCCAAACAGCCGTAAACCAACTAAGCATGAATATAGTTAAGCATTTAAGTAAAATGCTCAAAAAGCTGGTTTACTCTCTTTGTATGATAATTAAAGAAACACAGGCACAGAGAAGTAAGGGAGAAACCCCAGGACAAATCAGCAGCTCTCTATAAGAGCAAGATTTAAGACTCAGGTGTTCCCAATTCCTCCTACTGGTAAGCTTCTTGCTATTTCATACTGGCTACCTTTTCTTAAAATCGGGGGAAGCCAGTGCTTATTGACATAGCGACTTAGTGATTTAGTATTTTATGTGGGTTTTTCCAAAAGACAAACATTTATTGAATACTTTCTATGATAGGCAATGAGAGTTAAAGGTAAATAGAGCATAACTGTGGCCCCCAAGCAACAATGTAAAAAAGAAACAAATATATATAAAGAGAGTTGTAATAGATTGCAAATATGTTCTTTAATACAAGTGTGTACAAAAGGCTTGGTGGTGATACTTAAAAAGGGACCAAAGAAGTCATAGCCAGGATTGATTTCCAAAAAAGAAGATATTTGACTGCTTTTGATGAGAAGTGTGTGTGCGTGTGTGTGTGTGTGTGTATGTGTGTGTGTGTGCGTGTGTGGTCTGCACACGTGTGTATGTTGGGGGATTGAAAAATCTGATATTAATGACTGAAAGAGATCAGTTCAAATAAAAAAGGATACATATTCAAAAGTAGTGAAAAATTTTAAAAAATGGTGTAGGCCAGATGTGGTGGATTGTGCCTGTAATCCCAGCTCTTTGAGAGGTCCAGGCTGGAGGACCGCTTGAGCCCAGAAGTTTGAATGTAGCCTGGGCAACATGGGGAGACCCTATCTCTACCAAAAGAAAAAATGACGGAACTGTGATCCCAGCTACTTGGGAGGCTGAGGTGGGAGGATTGCTTGGGCCTGGGAGGTCAAGCCTGCAGCAAGATATGATCCTGTCACTGCACTCCAGCATGGGTAACAGAATGACACCCTGTGTCAAGCAAAAACAAAAAAGCTTGATGTGCTTGTGAAATAGCAGGTGGTTTAGGTGTCCTGGTTCAAAGTATAGTGAGTATGTGGGAAGGATCAGCAGGTGAGGAGTTTAGAAAATAGAAGAGGTAGAGGGAGGTCAGAACAGCTGAGCAGGCCTGAGTTAGCATATGGAATAATAAGTTAAAGCCAGTACAAAATGTGGAGCTCAAACAATAAAAACCAATGGAAAGCTATTAATGTCTTCAGCGGAGACAGACTGGTCTCCCTTAAGGTTTTCTTCTTTTTTTATTTAAAAAAAAAAAAAGTCACCCTGGAATAGAATGGAGGAAAAATTATAGGGATTAAAAACTAGAGTAGGAAGGAAAGTAAAGAGAATATTGGGAGAAACAATGGGGGTTTCTGAAGCTGGAGAAACAGACATGGGAGAATGAAAGACAAAAAAGACGAGACAGTTATTGATGTACCCATGCTGTGAGTAAACAAACTGAAGCTCTAAAAAGGTAATTAGCTCATCATCACACATTGGTCTCTATTGACTTCAAAGACAAGATGGGCTTCCAAACTGTTTTCTCTTGGGTGGGACCATATTTGTCTCACCTAGCCCCACCCCACCCCCCAACAGGCCCCAGTGTGTGATGTTCCTCTTCCTGTATCCATGTGTTCTCATTGTTCAACACTCATGAGTGAGAACATGTGGTGTTTGGTTTTCTGTTCTTGTGTCAGCTTGCTGAGAATGATGGTTTCCAGCTTTATCCATGTCCCTGCAAAGGACATGAACTCATCTTTTTTATGTCTGCATAGTATTCCATGGTGTATATGTGCCACATTTAATTTATCCAGTCTATCCTTGATGGGCATTTGGGTTGGTTCCAAGTCTTTGCTATTGTACACAGTGCCACAATGAACATATGTGTGCATGTGTCTTTATAATAGAACAACTTATAATCCTTTAGGTAAATACCCAGTAATGGAATTGCTGGGTCAAAAGGTATTTCTGGTTCTAGACCCTTGAGTAATTGCCACACTGTCTTCCACAATGGTCGAATTAATTTACACTCCCATCAACAGTGTAACAGCATTCCTATTTCTCCACATCCTCTCCAATGTCTGTTGTCTCCAGATTTTCTAATGATCACCATTCTAACTGGCATGAGTTGGTATCTCAATGTAGTTTTGATTTGCATTTCTTTAATGACCAGTGATGATGAGCATTTTTTCATATGTTTGTTGGCCACATAAATGTCTTCTTTTGAAAAGTGTCTGTCCATATCTTTCACCCACTTTTCGATGGGGTTGTTTGTCCTTTTCTTGTAAATTTGTTTAAGTTCTTTGTAGACTCTGAATATTAGTCCTTTGTCAAATGGGTAGATTGCAAAAATTTTTTCCCATTCTGTTGGTTGCCAGTTCACTCTAATGGCTGTTTCTTTTGCTGTGCAGAAGCTCTTAAGTTTAATTAGGTCCCCTCATAATGGGAGGTTTTGATCTTGGCAGACTTGGGAGGGAACAATTTTAGGAAACACAACCTTGGTGAAAGAGGTAAAAGTTATTGCATGTCTTTGTTTTCATGATGACGCAGAGTGAAACTAACAGACTGCTTTTGTTTATAATTACTCATTAATTTCTTGTCTATGGAATAAACAAAGTCATGTTTATATGCGCGGCCTCAACTACATGGTGTGTCTGATTCCCTATGGACCTTATAGTTCAGTTGCTTTGAACGGTAAAGAAGAAATTTAAGAAATGCTACAAAATAAGTCAGAGGTTCCAAGTTGATTCAAGACAAATTTGGCCAAAAGGTCTCAGTTTTCTCATTTATTAATAAATAAATAAAACCTGTCTGTATTAGTCAGGGTTTTCCAGAACAAAGAAGGGTTATGTGAGTATGTATATACATTCATGCAGCATGAGAGCATGAGAGAGAAAAGGAGAGGGCACAAATTTATTTTAAGAAATTTGCTTCTGTGATTGCGGTGGTTTGGTAATCCCCAAACCAGATGATGTAGGCTGGTAAGCTGGAGAAAAAGGGAAAAGTTGCTGTTTGAATGTGAAGGCAGTCTGTTGGCAGAATTCCTTTCTGCTTGGGGAAGGTCAGTCTTTTTCTAGTAAGGCCTTCAACAGTGATTGATTGACTGAGGTTCACCACTTTATGGAGGGTAATCTGTTTTACTCAAAGTTGAAGAGTTTTAATGTTAATCTCAGCCAAAACACCTTTACAGAAACATCCAGAATAATGTTGGATCAAATATCTGGACACTATGGCCAGGCTGACAGATAAAATTAGCCATAATACCATCTCAAAGGAATGTTCTGAGAATTAAATGTTTAATATATGTAAAGCACTTAGGATATTTTCTGGCATGGAAAATTCATTAAATGTTAATTATTGTTGTTGTTATTCAAGCAACTATTGTGGTGTTGAAGAAAATAACTACTGTTTTATAGCTTGTATTAAAAATACTTCTACTTTCAAATAATAGGAGACATTTTGAGTGATCATGAAAAACAGCAAACATGATATAGAGAAGAGCTTTTTAGTAAATTGTTAGATATTCTCATTCAAATTGAAACTTTGCGTAGAGAAACACATTTATGTATCTATACCAATGCGAGTATCCTGAAAAAAAATTTCTTTTACAATGCTTTCCTTGGTACTTTTAGAGATACAATTCTTTCCTTTTCAATGGTTAGAGAAAGGCCAGTTCTTCAAATCTGATCAGGAAAAGTGGCTTGCTTCCTGCTAAAGAGTAGTTTGCTCTTTATCTTTCTCTCTCCCTTTCTCTTTTGTGACTGCTGGGAAATCAGGATAAAATAAAGGCCTATCTCATAAAATCTTAGGCAGCAGCATGGCTGCATTATTCACACTTAGTTCAAATGGAGAAGTTCATTACAACCAGCAAAGTTATGAAATATATGCAGTTCCCAAGTGGACTTGGCTTTCCACCAAATAAATCATTCATGAATGTGCAAGGTCATAGCCTTGCTTTCCCTCTCTGCACCTATTTCATTGTAGGATTCTTAACTGCCTGGCTTTTGCTACTTGCACACTGATCTAACAGCTGAAGCTCAAATTTCGGAGATCAGCAGTTTGCTGTTCTGACAGTGTGGGGTTCTCCCTTTCTTCATTAATTGTGAATTTTCTCAAAGGTTGATTTTCCTTTAAATCATAATTTGTAAGAAACTGATTCCTTAATAAATCCTTTCCCCTAAACAATGCTGACTTGCCATTTATTTCAAAATAGTTTGAAATTACCATCTTTGATTATCAATATCCTCAGCTCTATTTCCTCCCCACCAACCCACAGACTTTGAATTGCTTTCTTTCCCTGTGAGTACTCTGGGAGTTTGTTCCAGGTACAGGCAGTTTGCATCTTAAGGTATGAAACATCTGTATTCTGCTGCTTCTCTTTTGTTCCATGTTCTTTGTTTCTCAGTCTCGTTCATATGATTAATCTTATGAAGGGCTCTGCTCATATCGTAGTTGTAGTCAGCCTGGATCAATAGTGGTGCAACCTACCCATTGAGCCTGCTGGAGTTGAGGGTGGAGTAGCTGATGTAGTCAGTACCAGCCCTGGGCAAATTGGAAAATGAGGCGAGAGTGTCTTGGGTGCCTACACCTCCAACTCTGGATGCTCTTGTTCACCTCCCCAGCCAACGCTCTTCCATCGCTGTAAGTCCCTTTTGTCTTTGAAAAGCTAACTCTCATTTTGGAGGATCTCATGTTACCTCTTAATTTCCATTATGTATGAGGATTATTTGAAGAGAGGAATGTTTAACCCAAAGAAACACAAGTTGTGGAGTATCCAGCCTCCTGAGATGGATAGTGTGCCTTTTAAACCACATGATGTAGGTAAATATGTACTCTATTTGTCTATTTGTCTGAAAGTCTTTAAAGAAGGTCTCACTGTGAAGTAGATAGTGCTGAATCCCCGATAAGCACACTGAATGTAATGAGAGCTCCTGGTTTCCTACCCCAATTCCCCCTTCCTAGACTGGTGTACCCATTCTCCAGTTGTGTACGATGTTGACTGCTAAGGACTCATGGCTGTGAGTGGTACTCATCTCTGGAGATTTCTTATTCACCAGTGGGAGCCACCTAGCTTAAAAATTCCTGGGATGTTATTCCTGACTCAGGAGCAGCCCACAACCACCATCAATGGCTGGCTCATATGCAGAACAAAATCCCAGCTGCCTCACCTAGAGCTGGAACTACTATGGACTACCATTTGGGCCCTAGAACACCTTGTGGGCTCAGCCTGAAGCTAGTGTCCAGCTGAACTCGCATCTATGTCTCGCTTCTTCCCAGGCCCCTACTCTGCTTCCCTCACTTCCTTATAGGTTCCTCCTAGGAGAGCTGTCTTGAAAGCACTTGTACAAGAATGCATTCTTAGTCTCATTTTCTAGGGGACATAAGATCCTGAGCTAAGTTTAGGGTACTGGCAAAGCATGGGACCTAAAAGGGAGGAGGGTGATTTTTTGCAAATTTGATATTTCAAATCAAGAAAAAATGGCATTAAAGCACTGATCATAGAGAAAAATTAGAATTTCTCTCTCTCTCTTTTTTTTTTTTTGAGAGGTTCACATTGCTTTTATATTTTAAATGACTTCTGGCAGGGCACCTAATCTCTTGAGTGCTTAATTACATTACATTTCTTAATCAAGCATTGTTAGTAGAAAAGGGTATTTATTATAAATGCCAATTTTTTTGCCATTTATTTAAAGATGCATGCCTCTGTGAATTCATGGATGAAAAAACATATATAAATCACAGAGTTTACAAATTTAACTATGCAAATCTTGTAACTACGAATGAATCTTTCCAAAGAAGTGATTTGATAAATTGTTGCTAGGTGACAATTCTTTGTCTGCCGAAGCCATCTTACACTTGGTCACTCTAGGAGAAAACTCTAGTTCAGGAAGGGAGGCGTGGGAGAATCTCGTATTTTCTATATAATAAATGAGGTCAAACCATTTCCAGGTTCCAGTCAGAACAGTGAGCTTATCTTACCAGACATCCTTTCTTGAAACCTACATTAGAGGCAGAGAAAACCCAAAAACTTGGCAGCAGGCTTCCGATTGGCCATAGAACTGTTCACATTTAGGTAACCCTCTTACTTGAGTCTTCCCTCTTCAGTTTTTTATAACCCAGAGTCATATCTGTCTACGCTCACATATCATGTTTTAGGCAGCGATTTGTCCATGCAAGACACACTCTAGCCATAAAAGTGACACCTTCCTTGTTCTCATTCTGCATCTTCTATGATTCTGCACTCATCCCCGCTCTTCCTCAATTCCTTCCTCTCCCTTGTCTCCTCACAGAAACTTCTACGGATGGATAATCCACTTGGGTATATCTCAGGATAAGTGGCCAGCAATGGCTCATTCTCCAGCATCCAGATGCCTCACAATATTGTGATCCTAGATAATGTCCTCAATGTATCCCTTAAAATAGAATAAAATAAACAGAACACAAGAGAAGCCACCATACAAGCAGGAGGCTTTCTACTGCCAAGATTCCAAGTAGATTAAGCCTGTCAATTCTACCACCTTTGCTCCAGGTACTGTGAACTCCTAATGGGGTGAAAGGTGAGATGCTTTCTTGAACTGCTCAAGTGAATTAGCTTTAAAAATGCCCTCTGTTCATATTGCAATTATGAGAGCTCTAGAAACAGAGCTCTCGTTTTCATGTTACAACTATATGTACTGCTAGCTATCATTTACTGCACACATACTATGTGACAGGTACAATGCCAGATACTTTTAGAGCCATAATTTTTCATCTTTATCATAGCTTGCAGAGGTGGGTATTATCTCCATTCTGCAAATGAAGGAATTGTGGTTTAAAGAGGGTAAGATATTAAGTGCCAAATCTGAATATAATCCTACGTGGATCTGTCTTCCAAGTCTTTATCCTATTACCCTCCTTTTCATTGTCTTCTAACTTCTCTCTAGTCAGCTTAACAATTATCCATTTGTATAGCCCCCCTACTAGTTATCTACCACTGCGTAACAATCTTAGTGGCTTAAATATTTATTATCTCATAGTTTCCATTGGTCAGGAGACTTCCTATGGCTTATCTGGCACCATTGCTCAGAGTCTTAAAATCTGTAATCAGGCTGTCAGCTTGCCTTTGTTCCTTTCTGGAGCTTGATGTTCTCTTCCAAGCTGTAGGAAAAACTATTTCCTTGCAGCTATAGGTCTGAGAGCCCCAGCTTTTTATTGGCTGTTGGCTGAAAGTTGCTCTCATCTCCAAAAGGCCTCTGCATGGCCCTTTACATAGGTGTTCACAGCATGGCTACTGGCTTTTTGAAAGACAACAGGAATCCGCTTCTCCAGTGTGCTATGATGGAGTTTTATGTAATGTAACCTAAGCAAAGGCGTGACGTTTTACCACCTTGCTATATTCTATTTGTTAGAAGCAAGTCACAGGTCCTACCTACACTCAAGGGGAGGGAATCATAAGAGGTATAAATTATTGTGAGTTACCTTAGGGTGTTTCTGCCATCCTCCCTTGGCAAAGATCTCATAAGGCAGCAGATGATTCCCACTGCAGCTGTCAGTTCCAGCTGCCATTTTCCTCCCCCATCTATAAAGTGGGGAGGGTGTTATTCATCTGCTTTGCTGAGGCAGGGTGACAATTTGGCCATAAAATGCTTTGATACCCAAAATGAAAGGCTCTTTATAAAGCCAAAGTATGTTTTTTCCCCAAAGAGCAAAATATAGAAAGAAGTCATCTGTTGCTAGGGAAACCACAACCTTTCACTAAGCTTATTTAGAAAAAAGACATATTCAAGACTCTTCACTGTAGGAACAGAGATTGTGCTTTATGTTGGTAAGAATAAACAAAGAAGAAAAATATCATTCTTCTGAAATTAAAAAAAATCCATTATCTTGTGTCTTGCTAAAAATATTTTGTTCTGCAGGGTTCAATTTGAAAATCACAGTCCCCCCCACCCCTGCCCTTTTCATCTTGCTTTATTCGAAACTCCCTTTGAAGTCAACAGAATCTTTGGATCTGGACAAAACATGAGTAGCTGAAGGAAGACTGGGCAAACTAGCAAAAATCCATTCCAATATGGCATGGCTGAGAGGCTATGGGATCTCTCCCTTCTGTCCACATTGCGCCTGGGCACTAAGTCAAGAAAGAGTTTCAGGAGATTTTTTTTTTTTTAATAGTCACATTTAGTACATCACCAGACTCCTTATACTATCGCTTAAATGGTCATATTTTACAGATACTGTGGTTCAATTCTTAGTTTTAAAAAGCAGTTCTATTTTCTAGTGTCTGAAATTTTAGCTAAAGTGGGTAGTTATAGCTTGACTTCAAAGACCACCATCACAGGCCCTTTAGCTCCAAGTCTTTTTCTTTGTCACATAGTAGGATGCTTTCTCCTTAAGTGCCCTGATGAGCAGGGTCACTAAGCATAGCTTCCAAATGCTTGGCCAAACCACTGCCATCTCCCGAGGAAATTCTATGTAGCATCTCTTCAGGCATGTTTTGTTTGCGAAAGTGTGGAAGAGACTCGGGATGAAAGGAGAAGACAAGTAAACTATAGTTTTCTGACCTACAGAAATACTATTAAGGGTGATATTTGAATGGGGACATGACTCCTGTTTAGCCTCCTGAAAATCTGCTGGGACTGTGGAGGATATCACTTAAGTCAAAAAATGAAAAGACATCTGGAAATTAAGGAGAATGTTATTTTGGGTTGGCTTTTGTGTATAGTCTATCCGCCGCTGATTCTTCTGCTCTTAGTTATTGTTGGACAAATATCCAAAGTGGATTTTATATCTTTTCTCCCTAGGTAAGAAGCTATTCAAAAGGCCCATGATCAGGAAGGAGCTGGGGAGACAGACATGGACTCAGGAATCCAAGTTATTCAAAAGCCATCTGCTGAGCAAGCAGTTCATTGCAGAGAGTTAGGACTGAATGTGAGCTACAGATTATTAACTAATAAAAGAATAATTATTATAGCTCTAAATTGCTCAGATATTAGTCCAGAAATACATATTTCACAAATACATATGTACATATTTCATACATATATTTCACAAATATATCTTATATATATATAATATATATACACATATTTGCTCTGTGAGTCTGGATGGAACAATATTTTATTCATTATTGTGATGCTTACATTAAAGCTTGTTAATTCAAGCTGTTATGTTCCCTGTAGGAAAAATCGCAAATGATTACTGTCATATTTAAAACTGATCTAATGTTAAGAATCACATACAAATAAACATCAGTAAAAATGCATTTTTTATTTCAATATAAAAGTCAACATGTGATATTAAAACAGTGCTTTGCATCACTATTTTGTCATAGCCATGCATATTGTACCAAGAAAGGACTCTACTAAATAGATTCCTAATTATCTTTCAACAGGACAACAAGATTTAAATATATAAATTTCTATAGTGAAAAGTCATTTTAAACTCTGAATTTCCCTGCCAAGGAAACTTTACATGGGGTCATAGGCATGAATTACTGGAAACTATGCAGAAAATTTATCTAGGGAATATTTTTAAAATGAGGAGTTTTTAAAAAGCGAACATGTCACTGTATTCCAATTATACCATAGTAAATTTTCAATATTGTTAGACTAAAAACTTAAGAATAAAACATTTTTGTTAGAAGCAAGGAGTGAAAATGCTAATATTCTTCTAATTATAAGTTATGGGCAGCATAATTTGTTGCTAATAGCACCAGACACTTTCGCTGGTATTCAGTAGTAAAAGAAAAAAATTAAAACCACTCAGGTTGACATAGTTGCATACCAATAAGGCATAGCTGTTTTTAAGCTCTTCTTCAAAGGTGAACCTGAGAAGCTACTCAAGAAATATCTACCACATTCTCTGCCTTATAGGTTTGCATGTTGCTGGGAGATAAAAGACATCAAAAGGTAAATGAAATGGGCAGGAAAAACAAGAATAAATCGAAAACACTTAACTGTGGTTAGCCTGTTCTGCCTGGATGTAACAGTATAGTGGCTTGCAGTGGTAAATTGACCCAAGAAACTTATTTGAGACTATCATCTCACTATTTTAGATAGATTCACAGCCGACGTTACACTTGGGAGAAGTTATTTCATAAACTAGAAAAGACAATTACAGATTTTTAAAAATTTGCTCGGTTTGAGAAAAATATATCTTTAAACCAAAATAAATTTAATGCTAGTTGACACAGAAGTATATTTCTTCTTTTTAGAAGTAGTTGGAAGTTGAAACGATCATTACATTATTTGGAAATAATTTAATTACCTTGAAGCAGGTATCAAGCCATTGGCATGAGCTGCAGATTTAGCTGTTATAAGACATAGAAATAGATTCATCAATCAAGGTTCTTAGCCATCCTATTCTAATGGTTAATAATAATGTCTATTCCTGATCTCCTCCATACTGCTGCCTATGCAGTTGCCTTGAAAATATTTTCAGTGCAAATGAACAATTAAAATGGTGGTCTTCACTTCAGCAGCACTTAGGTTAAAACTGAAACATACAGAGAAGATTAGCATGTTCCCTGTGCAGGGATGGCGTGCAAATGTGTGAAGTGTTCTATATTTTTATGACATTGTTTGTGACACAGAGGATAAGTGCTTTAGGTGATGGATAGTCCATTCACCCCAAGTGTGAATTACATTATTGTGATTATTACACATGCTTGTATAAATTATCCCATATAACCCATAAGTATTGATAATTACTATGTACTCATAAAATTAAAAATTAATTAATTAATATTAAATGGTGGCAAAGTTTCTAATATCAGATTAGAGACTTTACTAATTTTTTTCATTGGCCCAATAATTTTATATGATTAGTCATTAACCAGGAGATTAATAAAATTGCAGATTTATTGCCCCTGCCTTGTTTTGCATTGTAGAAGATGTGCAGAGATGACACCAGACTTGTATTTTTCAAATCCCACACTTACTTAATGCAAATGTAAATTCAGATGTACCACATTACAGTTGAAAGGGATCTTCACAATCAACAAATGATTGATCTGAGATTCAGAGGGACAAAGCTATTTGTCTCAAGTAATAAAGATAGATAATGTGGGACCTGAAACAAAACTGAAGATTTCCTGATTCCTAGCCCAGTACATTTACAGTGCACATCCAAGGCATTAGAAGTTCAAAACTTGAGTCAACTAGATATAAAATTATTATATTGTAATTTTTCAGGACTCTGTGAATTTCCATAGGACATTTCCATTTTCCAAATAATTTTGGAAGCCTAAGTTAACACCTGCTCCTTTTAAGAAAATGAAAAACATCTTTATTCTTTAATAAATTCTCTTTGCTCCTACTTTAAGTGCCAAACAAAAGTACACAAGCTGTCAGTATCTCCATTAAAAATAAAATAAAATAAAAATAAAATGGGTTTAAAAAGTCTTATTAAGGAAGTGATCAACGGAACTGCTGCCAAGGTTTGGCTCTATTTTCTCCTCTTGGATGTAATTGGTTACTTATTTTCAAAGTTGGAATCTTTCACATAATTGCAGATGCTACACTGTACAGAAACATTGTAAAACTGACCCTGAAGCCACCAAGAAGATTAACCAGTAATTTGAACATATTTTACTAAGGTTAGTGTATTTGAAATGAAACAAGAAATGCATTTTGTTAGAACTCTGTCTCTTCAGTGAATTGTTTTGATAATAATGCTAGTGCCAGTGAGTTTTGAATGCACTTAGAAGCATGTGCAAATACACACCAAATTATGTAATAGCCCGTGATCACTTGGAGCTAAGTGGATAGTGCCAATGTCAAGCATTCTAGCCTGCATTTTACCCTGAAATCACAAGTTCATCTTACAGTTAGAACGTGAGTTCAAGGCTGCCTTGTAAGATAGACAATGTGGCACATGGTTAGCAAGAAATGATATTGGGTGGAATCTCTAGATGGAACAGAAGAGTGGTTAGTCTAACTTCTAGTTTGACTTCTTGATAAAGAGTAAGTTCTTTTGGAAATTACATTCTAAGAACTGTAATGTTTGACCATGACAGCCTCAGGCCAAGTTGTTTTCGCTGCAAATTCCAGCTACTGTCTACTCAAACTTGCTCAGTTTTAGCCTTTTGCATGCCCAGTAACAATGCTTCTGTACATCCTTATTCAATATGGCTCTGGTTGCAGTTAGGTGCATGGGGACTGAGGTCACATCAAATCAAGGAAAACAACTTGCAAAGCTAGAGGTTTGGAAATCTTCAAAGCTCCAAACATTTGACTACTCAAATGTCTTTTGTCCTTGTTACTGTGTTTTTTCTGTTACCTGCTGACCATATCTATGACACAATATTTGTGTTTTTTAAATCTGAAAAATAAAGTTTTTAAAAATAAGTGGGGTTTGATGGAAGGAACATTTTCTTCTCAATTTTGTCACCTTGATTTTTCCACTTGGCTTAATACAAGGAGAATGTACCTCACATTTTGAGGTTGGCTCTCTGTCTCATTTCGACTGAGTAACAATTTTCTGGAGTGACTCCACAAAGTGAGGAAAGGGTAAGTGAGAGACATCCCAGGACCCCACATTCCCACCATAGAATCATGCAATCCTGGCCACAAGAGAGCCCGCCCATGCCTCCCAACCCATGAAACTAACACAGGGAGTTTCTTTGAGGCCGTGGAACAGAAGTGCTCCAGGGAGGGAGCTCAGGTTGAGTCTCACACCCTTTCTAAGACCTTTCCGAGACCTAATGTGGCCACAGCAGGGCACCATTTTCAAACCTGGCCTTTGGCAGAGTGCACTGGGGCACAGACATGTGGGAGTTGAGGTATGATAGAAATGTGGGCTGTTGCTGCTGAAACTGGGGCATTAGCTTGGAGAAGTCAAGCAGCTGGGGTTGAGAAGCATGTGAGATGTGAGCTACACCTGCTGATGATGGGAAGCAAGCATTACTGGGACAGAGATTGTGGTGCTAGTGCAAGTTGCCACTGAAACTCAGTTGTAAGTTAGGCAAGGGCTCCAGTAGCTGGGGCTGAGGCACAAGATATGAGCAAGGTATCATCACCAGGGCTAAGGGGCAAGCACCACTGGCACTAGAGCAGGAGAGGGATATGCCTTCCCCACTTGCCAGCCTGGGCTATGGCCACTCAGGCCAGCCCCACTCTCCCCAGTGGCAGGGCCTCAGCACAGCTACCACTGCCCCTCACTAGAGCACTCTGCTTGTGACCTGAGTATTACCCTATCCGTGACCACCATGGCGGGTGCCTGATCTCACCACTGGGGTGGCGGGAGTGGGGATCTGAGCATAAGCCTGCCACGCCCATCTTTATTCTCCTCTTAGATAGAACACATAGCCTGGGCTCCTAGGGATTGCCCAACCCAATCTACCATGTTGTGCACCTGAAAACTCCTCCCAGAAGCCCAAGGTTAGGCCTAAACTCCCAGCTCTTACCACCCCAGCTGAAAACTACCTGCAAGCACCATCCATAGGCCTGGAGACTTGCCCACTCAGTTAATTGCAGTCACTGCCAACATCATTGTACATTACTTGGGACCCAGAGAATTATCCTGCCATTGCTACTATCATTGCCCACACCACACTGCCTTCCTAAGGCCAGATAACTCACCCACTCAGCTGGTCCATGGCTGCTAAAATTGGCATCTGAGCAAGCCATCTGCAGACCCAAGAATCTGCCCCAATGGTAACTACTAACAATATGACAGTAGAAACTCCCATGAGGCACGAGGACAAGCCTGCTTAGTCCACTGTACCACCACTGGGAACTGAAGACTGACCTACCGGCATCTCTGTCCTCAGCACAACTTCACCATAGTCTCTACTAGTAACCACAGCCTAACCCATTAAGAAAATCATAGATACCACTGACGGTGTTTATGTCCCTCAAAATCCTACAGAGATTACACTCTACACTACTGCATACACCAGAATCAAAGTGAAAGTGGCCTGCTCAACCAATATCATATCCATATCTTCAGGAAAAGGTCTTCCCCTGTGAACGTAAATTCAAAAATAGGAAGAAGTGACTGTTACAGCAGATGCATAAACATCAATGTAAGGACACAGGAAACAAAAAAAGGCAAGAAAATATGACACCTCCAAAGGAACGCAATAATTCTCCAGCAATAGAACTTAACCAGAAAGAAATTTTTTGAAATCCAAGATAAATAATTCAAAATATTGACTTAAAATAAACTCAGTGAGATACAAAATAATTCTAAAAAAAATACGTAAATCAGGAAAACAATTTAGAATATGAATGAAAAATTTAGCAAAGAGATAGATATTTTTAAAAAGAATTAAATAGAAATTCTGGAACTGAAGAATTCATTTAAACACACACACACACACACACACACACACACACACACACACACACACGAAAGCTTAATAATAGACTAGATTAAGCAGAAGAAAGAACCACAGAAGTTGAAGACAGGATGTTTTGAAATCATCCATCTAGAAAAAAATAAAGAAGAAAGAAGACAAAAGAATGAGCAAAACCTTTATAACGTTTAGGGTAACGTAAGCAAAAGATATTTGAATTATTGGTATCCATGAGAGCAAAGAGAAAATGAAGTATTAGAAAATCTATTTAGCAAATTAATAGATAAAAACTTTCCAAGTCAAACAAGAGATTTAGACATTTGGATACAGGAAGTTCAGAGATTCCCCAGGCAGATAAAATGTAAAAAGGACTTCTCCATGGCACATTGCAATTAGATTTTCTAAAGTCAAAGATAAAGAATTAATTCTAAAAACAGCAAATGAAAAGCATCTAGTCATTTGTAAAGGAAACTATACCAGGTAACAGTGGATTTTTCAGCAGAGCCTTCATAGACGAGAAGAGAATGGGATGATATATCCAGCACTGAAAGAAAAAAAATAAAAGCTAATAGTTACAAATACTATATCCAGCAAAATTATCCTTCCTAAATGAAAAAAAAAAAAAATCTCCTTTTCCAGAGAAGCAAATGCTGAGGGAATTTATTTTCACTATACTAATCCAACAAGAAATGCTCAAGGAGTCCTAAACCTGGAAATGAAAAGATGACATTTACCATCACAAAACACATGAAAGTGTGAAACTCACTGTTAAAGCACTCACAGAGAGAAGAAAAGGTGCTCAGATGATTCTACTACAGAAGTCCACCAAACCACAATAATAAACCGTAAAAAAAAAGAAAGCAAATAATGCATAAAATAACCAGAAAACAGGGACAATATGAAAGGAACAGAGTCTCACATATCAACAACCTTGAATATAAATGGATTAAATTTTCTACTTAAAAGATAGAATAGATGAAGGAATTATAAAAATTATTCAAGTATATATGGCTTATAAGAAACTCACCTTACCAGTAAAGACACATGCAGACTGAAAGTAAAGTGATAGAACAAGATATTCTATGCAAATAGAAACAAAAAGCAAGCAGGAGTAGCTCCATTTGTATGTCAGATAAAATTAACTTTAAATCAAAAATAGTAAAAAAATTAAAAGTAGGTCACTATATAACAGTAAAGGGATCAATCCAGCAGGAGTGTACAACAATTTCAATTATGTATGCACCCAACACAGGGGCACCCAGATTTATAAAACAATTACTAGATGTAAAGACAGATAAATTGTAAAACAATAATAGTGAGGAACTTCAATATCCCATTCTCAGAGTCAGACATTATCAAAACAGAAAATAAAGAAACATTAAATTTAAACTGGACTTTACACTGAAAGAACTGAACAGATATTTACAGAACATTCTATCCAACAATTGCAGAAGATACATTCTTTTCACCAGCGCATGAACATTCTCCAGATTAAACTATAGCTTAGGTCAAAAAACAAGTCTCAATTTACAAAAAAAAACAAATTGTAATAATATTAAATAAATGTTCAGAATACAGTGAAATAAAACTAAAAATTAATACCAACAGAAACTTTGGAACTATACATGGAAATTAAACAACATGTTCCGAAATGACCATTGAGTCAATGAAGAAATTAAGATAGAAATCAAAAATTCTTAAAACAAAAATGGAAACATAACATATCAAAACAGCAAATGGAATACAGCAAAAGCTAAGAAGGAAGTTTATAGCAGTAAATACATACTTCAAAAAATAGAAGGATTACAAATTAATGATCTAACAATGGACCTCATGGAATTAGAAAAGCAAGAACAAACCAAACTTCAAATTAGCAGAATAAAAAAAAATAATAAAGAAAACAATCTAATTAAGTAAAACAGAGACTTAAAAAAATACAAAGAATCAATGATGAGAAATTTTTTCTTTGGAAAAGTAAACAAGATTGATCAAATGCAAGCTAGTTTAAGAAAAAAAGAGAGGCACTCCAAATAAACAAAAAATAAAAAAGAAGACATTACAACTATATGCCATGAACAGCTATTTGCTGACAGATTGGAAACCTACTGAAAATTGATAAATTCCTGAAGACACAAAGCCTAGCAACATTAAATCAGTAAGAAATATAAAACCTGTACAGACCAATAATGATCAACAAGATTGAATCAGTAGTAAAAGTCTCTCAACAAAGGAAGCCCAGGACCAGATGAATTCACAGCAAATTCCATCAAATGTACAAAGAAGAATTAATACCAATCATTCTGAAACTATCCCAAAAAAATGAAGAGGAAAGAATTCTCCCTAACTCATTCTACAAAGCCAGCATGATGCCAAAACCTGACAAGGACACACACACACACACACACACACACACACACACACACACACACTCACTCCACAGGCCAATATCTCTGATGAACACAGATGGAAAAATCCTTACCAAAATACTAGCAAACTGAATCCAGCAGCACATCAGAAGGATAATTTACTACGATCAAGTGAGTTTCATCCCGGGGATGCAAGGATGGATCAACATATGCAAATCAATAAATGTGATTCACCACATCAACAAATAAAAGACAAAAATTATATGAGCACCTCAATAGATGCAGAAAGAGTGTTTGATAAAATTCAACATTCCTTCACGACAAAAAGTCTTAACAAAGTAGACACAGAAGGATCATACCTCAAAACATGAAATAGCCTTATGTGACAAACTCACATCTAACATCAAACTGAATGGGGAATAGTTGAAGGCTTTTTTCTCTAAAAACCAGAACAAAACAAGAATGCCCACTTTTGCCACATAGTACTGAAAATTCCAGCTAGAGGAATCAGATAAGAGAAAGAAATGACAGGCATCTAAATTGGAAAAGAAGAAGTCAAATTGTCCCTCTTTGTTTATGATATGATTTTGTACTTATAAAAACCTAGCAGCTCCACCTAAAGCGCTTAGATTTGATTTATGAATTCAATAAAGTTGCAGGATACAACATCAATGTACGAAAATTAGTAATGATTCTATATACCAATAACGATCTAGCCAAGAAAGAAATATCAAAAAAATTAAAAAAATAAAATAAATCTAATCAAGGAAGTGAAAGAGCCCATGCTCATGGATCAAAAGAATTAATTTTGTTAAATATTATTAATGCCCATATTACCCAAAGGAATCTACAGATTCAATACAGTCCTTATCAAAACACCGATGACATTCTTTACAAGATAAGAAACACAATCCTAAAATTCATATGGAACCAAAAAAGCACTTGAAAAGCAAAAAGAAACAAACTGTAGGCATCGCATTACCTGACTTCAAAATACAGTACAAGGCTATAGTAACCAAAATTGCATGGTGTTGGTATAAAAATAGACACACAGACCAATGGAACAGAATAGAGAGCCGAGAAGTAAAGCAACTTATTTACAACCAACTGATCTTCAACAAAACTGATGGGATCTTACACTGGGGAAAGGACACCCTTTTTAATAAATAAATAGTGTTGGCAAAATTTGATAGTTGCATGCAGAAGAATGAAACTGGACCAGCACGTCTCATTACATACAAAAGTTAACAAGATAGATTAAAGATTTAAACATAAGACCTCAAAGTATAAAAATACTTGAAGAAAACCTAGGGAAAGCTCTCCTGGATGTTGTTCCAGGCAGAGTTTATAACTAGAACCTCGAAAGCATAGGCAACAAAAAAATTAACCAATGGAACTTAAACTGAAAACCTTCTGCACAGCCAAAGAAATGATTGATAGAGTGAAAAGGCAACCTGTTGAAAGAGAGAAAATATTTGCAAACTATTCATGTGACAGGTGACCAATATTCAGAATATACGGGGAACTCAAACTACAAGATAAACAGCAAATAATCCCATTAAAAGTAGACAAAGCTATGAATAGACATTTTGCAAAAGAAGACATACAAATGACTAACAGGTATATGAAAAAATGTTCACTGTCATTAGTCATCACAAAAATGCAAATCAAAACCACAAGAGAGATAATCATATCCCAGCACTTTGGGAGGCCAAGGTGGGTGGATCACCTGAGGTCAGGAGTTTGAGACCAGCCTGGCTAACATGGAGAAACCTTGTCTCTACTAAAAATACAGAAATTAGCTAGGCATGGTGGCACACACCTATAACTCCAGCTGGCTGGGAGGCTGAAGCAGAAAAACATCTTGAACTTGGAAGGTGGAGGTTGCAGTGAGACCATATCATGACGCTGCACTGCAGCCTGAGGAATAGAAAGAGACTTTGTTTTGAAAAATGAATAAAAAATACATATAAACAAAAAATATACAAATATATTTTTTAAAACTACAAAAATTAATGAATGTTGGCAAGGATCCAGATACAAGTGTTCTCTTATACACTGTTGGTGGGAATGTAAACTAGTATAGCCAAGGGGAAAACAGAACAAAGATTCCTCAAAAATCTAAAAATAGAATTACTGCTCAATCCAGCAATCTCACTCTGGGCATCTACCTCCCAGGAAAGAATTTAATTTACCAATGGGATACCCTGTGCTTGCATGTTTACTGAAGCACCACTCACAATAGCAAAAATATGGAATCAACCTAAGTGTCAATCAGTGGATGAATAGATTTTTAAAATGTGGTATCTATATAGGTAATGGAATACTATTAAGTCATAAAAAAGAATGAAGTCATGTAATTTGCAGCAATGTGGAAGGAACTGAAGGTCATTACCTTAAGCAAAATGAGTCAGGCCCAAAAAGACAAATATCAAATGTTCCCACTTATATGTGGGAGCTAAAAAAATTGATCACACAGTGGTAGAGAGGAAAGATAGAGAACAAAATCTGTGAAAGGTGAGTGGGGGGGAGGGGGGAGGATGAAGGCAAGGGAGTTAAAAGGTACAAATATACAGTTTGATAGAAGAAATAAATTTAATGTATGACTAAACAGTAGAGTAACTATAGTTAACAAAAACATATTGTACTCAGGTGACAAACATCCTTAATACCCTGTCTTGATCACTGTGCATTTCATATATGTAGCAACATTTCACATGTATTCCATAAATTTCTACAAATAAATAAATAAATAATTCTCCTTGCTTGTTTTTGTGACTTGTCAGTGTTGACATACTTTCTCTCAAAAAGCTAGGTAGTAAATAATTTAAACTTTACAAGCCATGTCGTTTGTGTCACAACCACTCAACTCTTGCTGTAGTGCAAAAATAGCCACTGACAATAGGTAGACAAATGAGCACAGCCGAAATCCAGTATGTCTTTATTTATTTACAAAATTATGTGTTGAGCTAGATTTAGTCCTCAAACTGTGGTTAGGCAAACTCTAGATTATAGTAAATTATATGACTTGGGGAAAAAAAATGCTTAAAAAAATCCTAAGCTTTAAAAGTTTTTTTGCTGGACTCTTAGTAGGATTCCATACAATGAGTTTTGTAAAAACAGCTATTTGTAAGTTTATTTCAATTTATGGTATATATGGGAATATATTAAGTTTACTTGATTGGAAACAAAAGAAAAAAATCTACCATTATTTTCCTCATTTAACAAATTATAAGGGACTCTAAGAATAACTCTTGCAGAGATTACAAAATAAATGTAACTGATTTGTTAATGCCAAAAGCTAGAAGTAATCAATTTAGATCATTACAGTATGGAAGTCTACTAAACATAGTGAATTATCCAGCTCATTAATTTAGGATTTGGCTAGTGATGTGAGAACTTCTCTAGTTATTAATACTCTCATTTGCATTTTGGTGAATATATAAATAACTTTTCATTAGAACTGACCTCTAAGATCTTGAAAAAACCATTCCTAGGCAAGATGGACAAATAGAAACAGCTCTGGTCTGTGGCTCCCAGTGAGACCAATGCAGAAGATGTGTGATTTCTGCATTTCCAACTGAGGTACCTGGTTCATCTAATTGGGACTTATTAGGCAGTGGGTGCAGCTCACAGAGGGCAAGCAGAAGCAGGGTCAGGTGTGGCCTCATCTGGAAAGCACAAGGAGTCAAGGAACTCCCTCCTCTAGCCAAGAGAAACCATGAGGGGCTTTGCCATGAATGGCAGTGCTATCCAGCCTAGATACTATGCTTTCCCCATGGTCTTCACAACCCACAGACCAAGAGACTCCCTCTTGTGCCTATACCACCAGGGCCCTGGGTTTCAAGCACAAAACTGGGTGGCCATTTCAGCAGAAACCAAGATAGCTGCAGAAGTTTTATTTTGTACCCCAGTGGTGCCTAGACCCAGCAAGAAAGAACTATTTACTCCCCTGAAAATGGGGCTAAAGCCAGGTCTTGCTCAGTGGATCCCATCCCAATAGAGCCCAGCAAGCTAAGATCCACTGGCTTGAAATTCTCACTGCCAGCACAGCAGTGTGAAGTAGACCTAGGATGCTTGAGCTTGGTGGGGGGAGGGGCATATGCCATTACTGAGGCTTGAGTAGGCGGTTTTCCCCTTACAGTGTAAACAAAGCCACCCTGAAATTCCAACAGGGCAGAGCCCACTATAGCACCAAAAAAGCCGCTGTAGCCAGACTGCCTCTCTAGATTCCTTCTCTCAGGGGCAAGGCATCTCTGAAAGAAAGGCAGCAGCCCCAGTCAGGGGCTTATGGTTAGAACTCCCATCTCCCTGGAACAGAGCACTTGGAGGAAGGGGCAGCTGTGGGTGCAGCTTCGGCACACTTAAATGTTTCTGCCTGCCAGCTTGGAAGAGAACACTGGATCTCCCAGAACAGCACACAAGCTCTGTTAAGAGACAGACTGCCTCCTCAAGTGGGTCCCTGACCCTTGTGCCTCCTGACAGAGAGACACCACCCAGCAGGGGTTGATAGACATCTCATACAGGAGACCTCTGGCTGCTAGATGCAGGTGCCCATCTGGGACAAAGCTTCCAGAAGAAGGAGCAGACAGCAATCTTTGCTGTTCTGCAGGCTCCACTGGTGATACACAGGAAAACAGAGTCTGGAGTGGACCTCCAGAAAGCTCCAGCAGACCCAGTAGACCTGTAGTAAAGGGGCCTGATGTTAGAAGGAAACTAACAAACAGAAAGCAACAGCATCAACATCAGCAAAAAGGACGACCATGGAAAAACTCCATCCAAAGGTCACCAACGGCAAAGACCAAAATAGATAAATCTACGAAGATGAGGAAAAACAAGCACAAAAAGGCTGAAAATTCCAAAAACCTCCTTCTCCACCAAAGGATCACAACTCCTCACCATCAAGGGAACAAAACTGGGCAGAGAATGAGTTTGACAAATTGACAAAAGCAGGATTCAGAAGGTGAGTAATAATGAACTCCTCTGAGCTAAAGGAGCATGTTCTAACCCAATGCAAGGAAGCAAAGAACCTTGATAAAAGGTTAGAGGAATTGTTAACTAGAATAACCAGTTTAGAGGAAAACATAAATGATGTGATGAAGCTAAAAAATATAGCACAAAAACTTCATGAAGCATACACAAGTATCAATAGCCAAATCAATCAAGCAGAAAAAAGGATATCAGAGATTGAAGAGCAACTTAATGAAATAAAGAATAAAGACAAGATTAGAGAAAAAAGAATGAAGAGGAATGAACAAAGCCTTCACGAAATAAGGGACTATGTGAAAAAACCAATCCTACATTTGATTGGTGTACCTCAAAGTGACGGGGATAATGGAATCAAGTTGGAAAACACACTTGAGGATATTATCCAGGAGAACTTCCCCAACCTAGCAAGACAGTCCAACATTTAAATTCAGGAAATCCAGAGAACATCCCAAAGATACTGCTCGAGAAGAGCAGCCCCAAGACACATAATTGTCAGATTCACCAAGGTTGAAATGAAGGAAAAAATGTTAAGGGCAGCCAGAGAGAAAGATCAGGTTACCCACAAAGGGAAGCCCATTTCACTAACAATGGATCTCTCAGCAGAAACCATATGAGCCAGAAGAGGGTGGATGCCAATATTCAACATTCTTAAAGAAAATAATTTTCAACCCAGAATTTCATATCCAGTTAAACTAAACTTCATAAGTGAAGGAGAAAAAAAAATCCTTTACAGACAAGCAAATACCAAGGGATTTTGTCACCACCAGGCCTGCCTTACAAGAGCTCCTGAAAAAAGCAGCAAATATAAAAAGGAAAAGCAAGTATCAGCCACGACAGAAACAAACCAAAATGTAAGGACCATCAACACTATGAAGAAATTGCATCAACTAATGGGTGAAACAACCAGCTAGAACCATGACAGGATCAAATTCACACATAACAATATTAGCCTTAAATATAAATGGGCTAAATGCCCCAATCAAAAGGCACAGACTGGCAAATTGGATAAAGAGTCAAGATCAATCAGTGTGCTGTATTCAGGAGACCTATCTCACATGCAAAGACACATATAGGCTCAAAATAAAGGGATGGAGGAAGATTAACCAAGCAAATGGAAAGTGAAAAAAAAAAGTAGGGGCTGTAATCCTAGTCTCTGAAAAAACAGACTTTAAACCAACAAAGATCAAAGAAGACAAAGAAGGCCATTACATAGTAGTAAAGGGATATAGGCAACAAGAAGAGCTAAGTACCCTAAATATATATGCACCCAATACAGAAGCACCCAGATATATAAAGCAAGTTCTTGATGACCTACAAAGAGATGTAGGCTACCACAAAATAATAGTGGGAGACTTTGGCACTCCACAGTCAATATTAGATAAATCAACAAAACAGAAAATTAATGAGGATATTCAAGACTTGAACTCAGCTCTAGGCCAAGTGGACCTAATAGATATCTACAGAACTCTCCACCACAAGTCAGTAGAATTTACATTATTGTCAGCAACACATAGCACTTATTCTAAAATCACCCACATAATTGGAAGTAAAACACTCTTCAGCAAATGCAAAAGCATGGAAATTATAACAGTCTCTCAGACCACAGTGCAATCAAATTAGAACCCAGGATTAAGAAACTCACTAAAAACCACAGAACTGCATGGAAACAGAAAAAACTACTCCTGATGACTTCTGGGTAAATAACAAAATTAAGGGAGAAATAAATAAGTTCTTTGAAACCAATAAGAACAAAGACACAATGTACCAGAATCTCCGGGACACAGCTAAAGCAGTGTTTACAGGGAAATTTATAGCACTGAATGCCCACAGGAGAAAGTGGAAATGATCTAAAATCAACATCCCAACATCATAATTAAAAGAACTAGAGAAGCAAGAGCCAACAAATTCAAAAGCTAGTAGAAGACAAAAAATAACTAACATAAGACCAGAACTGAAGGAGATAGAGACATGAAAAACCCTTCAAAAAATCAAGGAATCCAAGAAGTGATTTTTGGAAAGATTAACAAAATAGATAGACCACTATCCAGACTAATAAAGAATAAAAGAGAGAAGGATTATATAGGGACAATAAAAAATGATAAAAGGGCTATCACCACTGAGCCTACAAAAATACAAATTACCATCAGAGAATACTATAAAAACTTGTATGCATACAAGCTAGAAAATCTAGATTAAATGGATAAATTCTTGGACACATACACCCTCCCAAGACTAAACCAGGAAGAAGTCAAATCCCTAAATAGACCAAAAACAAGTTCTGAAATTCAGGGAGTAATTAATACCCTACCAACCCAAAAATAAAAACAAAGACCAGATGGACTCACAGCCAAATTCTACCAGAGGTACAAAGAGGAGCTGGTACTATTTCTTCTGAAACTATTTCAATCAACAAAAGAAGAGGGACTCCTCCCTAACTCATTTTATGAGGCCAGCATCATCCTGATACCAAACCTGGCAGACACAACAAAAAAAGAAAAATTCAGGCCAATATTCCTGATGAACATCAATGCAAAAATCCTCAATAAAATACTGACAAACTGAAACCAGCAGTACATTAAAAAGCTTATTAACCGTGATTAAGTCAGCTTCTATCTGGGATGCAAGGCTGGTTCAACATACACAAATCAACAAATGTGATCCATCACACAAATAGAATCAATGACAAAAAAACACATGATTATATCAATACATGCAGAAAAGGCATTTGATAAAATTCAACATGTCTTCATGCTAAAAACTCTCAATAAAGTAGGTATTGATGGAATGTATTTCAAAATAATAAGACCTATTTATGACAAACCCACAGCCAATATCACAATGAACAGACGGAAGCTGGAAGCATTCCTTTTGAAAACCAACACAAAACAAAGATGCCTTCTCTCACCACTCCTATTCAACATAGTACTAGAAGTTCTAGCCAGGGAAATTCGACCAGAGAAAGAAATAAAGAGTATTCAAATAGGAGGAGAGGAAGTCAAATTATCTCTGTTTGCAGATGACATTGTATATTTAGAAAACCCCATCATCTCAGCCCAAAATCTCCTTAAACTGATAAGCAACTTCAGCAAAGTCTCAGGATACAAAATCAATGAGCAAAAATCACAAGCATTCCTATACACAAATAGTATACAAACAGAGCCAAATCGTGAGTGAACACCCATTCGCAATTGCTACAGAGAATAAAATACTTAGGAATGCAACTTACAAGGGATGTGAAGGACCTCTTCAAGAACTACAAACCACTGCTCAAGGAAATAACAGAGGGCACAAACAAATGGAAAAACATTTCATGCTCATGGATAGGAAGAATCAATATCGTGAAAATGGCCATACTACCATTCAATGCTATCTCCATCAAGCTACCATTGACTTTCTTCACAGAATTGGAAAAAACCACCTTAAATTTTATATGGAACCAAAAAAGAGCCTGTATAGCCAAGACAATACTAAGCAAAAACAACAAAGCTGGAGGCATCATGCTACCTGACTTCAAACTATATATACTACAAGGCTACAGTAACAAAAACAACATGGTACTGGCACCAAAACAGATATATAGACCAATGGAACAGAACAGAGGCCTCAGAAATAATGCCACACGTCTACAACCATCTGATCTTTCACAAACCTGACAAAAACAAGCAATGGGGAAAGGATGCCCTATTTAATGAATGGTGTTGGGAAACCTGGCTAGCCATATGCAGGCTGAAACTGGACCCCTCCCTTACACCATATATAAATATTAATTCAAGATGGATTAAAGACTTAAATGTAAAACCTTAAAAATGTAAAAACCCTAGAAGAAAACCTAGGCAATACCATTCAGGACATAGGCTTAGACAAAGACTTCATGACTAAAACACCAAAAGCAATTGCAACAAAAGCCAAAATTGACAAATGGGATCTAATTAAAATAGGAGCTTCTGCACAGCAAAAGAAACTGCCATCAGAGTGAACAGACAATGGTTGTATATTTAGAAAACCCCATCATCTCAGCCCAAAATCTCCTTAAACTGATAAGCAACTTCGGTAAAGTCTCAGGATAAAAAAATCAATGTGCAAAAATCACAACCATTCTTATATACCAATAATAGACAAACAGAGAGTCAAATCATGAGTGAACTGAATGGGAGAAAATTTTTGCAATCTGTCCATCGGACAAAGGGCTAATATCCAAAATCTACAAGGAAGTTAAACAAATTTATAAGAGAAAAACAAACAATCCCATCAAAAAGTGGGTGAAAGATATGAACACTTTTCAAAAGAAGACATTTATGTGGCTGAGAAACATGAAAAACAGCTCATTATCACTGTTCATTAGAGAAGTGAATGACATAACATCCCATGCCAGTTAGAATGGCAATCATTAAAAAGTCAGGAAGCAACGGATGCTGGATAGGATGTGGAGAAATCGGAACGCTTTTTCACTGCTGATGGGGGTGTAAATTACTTCAACTATTGTGGAAGACAGTGTGGCAATTCCTCAGGGATCTAGAACCAGAAATACCATTTGACCCAGCAATCTCATTACGAGATATAAACTCAAAAGATTATAAATCATTCTGCAATAAAGACACATGCACACATATGTTTATTGCAGCACTATTCACAATAGCAAAGACTTGGAACCAACCCAAATGCCCATCAGTGATAGACTGGATAAAGAAATTGTAGCACATATGCACAACGGAATACTATGCAGCTATAAAAAATGAGTTTGTATCCTTTGCAGTGATATGGATGAAGCTGGAAACTATCATTCTTAGCAACTGACACAAGAACAGAAAACCAAACACCACGTGTTCTCACTCATAAATGGGAGTTGAATAATAAAATCATATGGGCACAGGGAAGGGAACATCACACACTGGGGCCTGTCAAGGGTTGGGGGGAAAGGGGAAGAGTAGCACTGGGAGAAATACCTAGCGTAGACAATGGGTTGATGGGTGCAGCAATCCACCATGGCACATGTATACCTATATAACAAATCTTCACATGTACTCCAGTACTTAAAGTATAATAATCATTTAAAAAGCTTACTCTGCCCATTGCAGTATGTCCAATCAAATCCAACATATTTCCCCTTTCTTGATTTTAAACTTTATCTCCTTTTACATTTTAGGTATTAACCACTTATCAGATGTATGCCTTGAAAATATATTATCTGATTCTGTAGTGTCTCTTCACACTGATTTTTATTTGTGTGGTTTTTTTGTTTGTTTGTTTGTTTGTTTTTAATTTGGCTGTGTAGAAGCTTTGTAGTTTGGTGTAATCTCATTTGTCTATTTTTGCTTTTGTTGTCAATGCTTTTGGGGTCCTATCCAAAACAAATCTTTGTTCAGACCAATGTCATGGAGGTTTTCTTTTTGGTTTTTTATAATGGTTTTACAGTTTCAGGTCTTACATAATCCATTTTGAGTGGATTTGTGTATATGGTGTGATAAGAAAGTCTAACTTCATTTTTCTGCATGTGGATATCCAGTTTTCTCAATACCCATCATCGAAGAGACTATTCTTTCCACATTGTGTGTTCTTGGCATTGTAGCATCCACAATATATAAGAAACTCAAACAACTCAATAATAAGAAAACAAATAACCTGATTTGAAAATGGGTTAAGGATCTGAATAAACATTTCTCAAAAGATATATAAATGGCCAAAAAGTATTTGAAAAAAATGCTCAACATTCCTAATTATCAGGGAAATGTAAATTAAAGCCACAATGAAATGTCTCATATCTGTTATCATGGCAAGTAACAACAAGATGGATGCTAACACTTTTTGGTGACGATGTGGAGAAAAGGGAGTCTTTGTACATTGTTGGTGGGAATGTGAGTTAGTACATCATGGAAAACAGTATGAACATTCCTCAAAAAATTGAAAATAAAACTACCATATGATCCAGCGATTCTCCTACTGGATATGTACCCGAAGGAAATAAAATTGGTATGTCTCTGCATTGCCATGTTCATTTCATTACAACCTTATCCACAAGATATGGAATTAAGTATTTGTCATCAGATGAATGAACAAAAAGAAAGTACTGTCATTTACAACAACATAGATTAACCTGGAGAACACTGGAGAAAGACAAACACCACGTGATCTCACTTATATGCGGAGTGTAAAAAAGTTCCAAGTCATATAAATGGAGAGTAAAATAGTGATTACCAGCAGCTGGAGGATGGAGAATCGAGGATCATAAGTCAGCAACTACCTCTTTTTCACAGCCCTCTTTACCTTCTCATTAGTGATCAGTTCTTTCATAGAGCTCATGTATAGGAGAGAGGGGATGGGGCATTAGTTTTAAAAAAAAGATGGGGGAAATTGATCTGTTCACTTCTCATTTAAAAATGCAGCTGCTCCAAGGCTGCAGGAGCCTTTCAAGGCTGAAGGAACTCAAACTTTTCTCTTTCAGAGAAAGCTGATGCTGGCACTTTTATGTGGCACATTAGAGGATCTGCATCCTTCCTAAGCCTCCTGCTATTGTATGGAGACTCCACTGTGTCCACCAACCCTATACTGGACCCCAGAGCAGCAGTTTGCTCCTAGCTTCTGGGTGGAGTTGTCATTTAGAAAACTCAAGAAAAGAGGTGATTGTCATCCCTGGATTTGACAAAAAGAGGAGCAGGGTAAGAGGGGGGAAAAAACAGGAAGAGCGTGACTGAATTTAGCAGCCAAAGAATGTAATCTACTTTTGTTCTCAGATGTGAGAAATTTCCTTTTGACACTTCCAACTTAACCTTGGACAAGGTGCTAATCATGAGCTGTGTCAAGAGCAGAGGAAAAGGCATCTCCACATCACATTTTATATCACCAAGTACATATAATAGTGGTGAGGAAATTATGTCTTTTTCAGAAACTTGCTAGTAAATTCTGCCACATGAAATCAATTTTAAAACTTTCTTTAGTGCCAACTATATATCAAGCATTGTATAAAATTTTACAAATATTATTTCATTTAAAATTTAAGGCAGTTACTGAGACAGATATTCTATTCTCATTTTACACTTGAAACAGGGGATCAAAGAAAAATAATTGTAGGTTATTCAAAGTCATGTAGGTAGTAAGCACTGGATATGAGTTGCATATTCTCTCTCTCTCCCCCTCATCTTTCTCTATCTCCCTCACTTTCTCTCTGTTCCTGCCTCCCTTTCTTGCTCTTCTCAATATACCTCCAAAGCTTCTGAGTTGTGTCATTTTTGCCCTAATGTGTATAGCAAATTCTACTGCAGTGTTAGTTAAATAGCGTCACCATGAAATTGTAACGAACTCAGATAAGGCTGCCATTTGACCAAGTAAGACTTCAAATCAAGGACATAGACAGATGGCCAGCAAACAGAATTTATTGTGAAGACCTGCCTTGTTTTAGGAACATGATGCTTCCTTTGATTTTTCAATGTTTTTAGGCAGGTTGTGCACTTGCCAGTTTTTACATTCTACCACTCCCTTCTGATTTACACTCATGTTCCCCATAAACCCTCTTCCAACACAGCTTCTGAAGGCATTTGGGCCTGGAATCCCCCTGCTTACAATCAATCATGGCAACTAGTGGTCCTTTAGTTTGTCTGACTTAAAATGATTTTCTATTCCTACTGAGAAAACAAGCTTTCATTTGGAAGAGAATATGGTAAGTCTAAGAAAGAAATACACATAGAAGCATCTCAAATAAAGATTTGGGTAGGGAGAATTTAGACTTAAAACCAAAAACCAACATAGCTTCCTAAAAAAGAACAACTGAGTAAAAGTGAACACTACATTAGCTATTAAAGGTTAAATCTGTATCCAAGTCACAAACATCATAGGAAAGCACCACTAAAATAAAATTATTAATTTGATCTTACCTTCAGTTTAAGACGTGGGGTGTCCTAATATTTAGATCTATCTCTGCATGAGAGCTCAGATTCATGTGCAAGAATAATTCAAATCTTCCAGCAGGTTAAACCAGATGTAAGAAACATCTTCTGTCTAGATTTGGAGTGCAACAGCCCTGCTTACAGTGATGTCTGGTTAAACCTCTGACCCGATAGACTGAGAGAACTCTTCAGATGCTGAGCATCTCTCAACATGCAGGAGATAGACCATCTGCAGCAAGATCATTTGCTAAAACACAGATTCCTAGTTTTGCCAGGCCATCTCGATTGGAGTCTCAAAGTGTGATTCTGGACTATGTTTTTAACAAATGCCATCATATAATTTTACAATCACTTAAACTTGGAAACCACTAATTTAGATTATTCTATAGGTGCCCCTACCTCATCTAATTTGTTCTTCACTCCCATCCTTCTTGGAACACTA
>NW_016107925.1:304773-308411 GCF_001604975.1 Cebus imitator | reverse complement strand
TTTTTTTATTATTGTTATGCTTTAAGTTCTGGGATGCATGTGCAGATAGTGCAGGTTTGTTACTTAGGTATACACATGCCATGGTGGGGGTTTCCTGCATCCATCGCCCTGTCATCTACTTTAGGTATTTCTTCTAATGCTATCCCTCCCCAATCCCCTCACCCCCTGCTATTCCTCCTCTAGCCGCCCAACCCCCAGGCCCCAGTGTGTGATATCCCCGTCCTGTGTCCATGGGAACACTAGTTTTTTCCAGATTCCTCTTATTTAGCTGAATTTCAGGTATACACTCTTTCTGGCTGGTTCTATCTTATTGCTGCTCAATCTTTAGCATAACAACATGGTTATATTTTATAACTCCTTATAGTCTCCATTCTCTGGACTCTTATTGAAGTAACTAACTGCCCTGTTAAGTTGTCAGGAACAGTAACTATGAGTCTAGAAGATACAACTGGGTTTCTTTAAATAGCTATTCCTTATGAAACGGTGGAAGAAAACAATTTCCAAACTAAACAAAGGAAAGTCATTTGACAAATAAAATAGATCAGGCACAGACACTAAATAAATAGTTTGCTCACCTCTGAGAAAACAAAACAACAACTGGATTGGGTTTTGTTCCTGCCAACTTTTAAATCTTTATAAACAGTAATTCATTTTGTGGTTTACTCCATTGAATACCTGCAATAAACAAGCAAACTATAGCATTACATTTGCCCGGCTTTCCTATCACGGCCATAGAATAAATGAGCTGTTGGGCTGCCATGTATATATCTTTCTAAAATAGATTGAAAATATATGTAAATAATTCTGTCTCCTGAGCTTAGGCGGCATGCAAAGATGCTTAAGAATGATCACAATAATGCAAAATTCATGACAACTCATTTGCTGTAACAGCAACTCTGAGTCACAATGAAGAATTTAAAGATACCTATGAGAAACAATTTCCGTAAGAGAGTAACCTATGAGTACAAAACTTTTGAAGTAACAAAATTCTCTGTTAACTTCAACAGCATAAACGCAATGCTGTCGCTCCCTCCTAGGCAGCCAATTGTAATGCAGGCCTCTCTGGAGATCTAAAATACACTGAGTTTGCTAAACATGGCATTTTGTGGAAGTCTCAGAATTGTGGAGAATCCCCAATGGCAGTGAAAAAGTTGTTTATTACCGAAGTCATATCCCATTAGAACACACAGCATTCCACATCAGTTGGACAAATCTGATTCTGCAAACAAAACAAATAATGATAAAGAATGACATTAGGTAGAGAAACAAAATATTTCATTTAAAGAATAGGATTCAACTCTTTTAGAGGGTAACTTGAAAGGAGTAGTCAAATTTTAGATGCGTATGTCTTTTGATTACATAATTCTGTTTGAAATGTACTAGCACTATGGGATAACAGATCAATTAAAGATGCATATACAAGATACATAGCCATTTACTTCAGCATGATTTGCAATAAAAACTCCTTGAAACCTTTTAAGCTTCCATCAACACAAAATAGTTTAAAGGAAGTATGGTACAGACCAGGCTCAATGGGTCACACCTGTAATCCCAGCTATTTGGGAGGCTGAGGCTGGTGGATCACCTGAGGTCAGGAGTTCAAGATCAGCCTGAACAATATGGCAAAACGCTGTTTCTACTAAAAATACAAAAATTAGCCAGGGGTGGTGGTGGGTGCCTATAATCCCAACTACTGGGTGGGCTGAGGCAGGAGAATCATTTGAACCTGGGAGGCAGAAGTTGCAGTGAGCTGAGTTCACACCATTGCACTCCAGCCTGAGCAACAGAGTGTGACTCCACCTCAAAAAAACAAAGCGTGGTACATATTCTGTGTAGACTTAAAAAAAAAAAAAAAAGAACTTTATAGGTATGGATTCGAAAGATATCCATCAAATAAGAAAACATTCATTGCAAAGTATTACTGTATTGTTTATACTTGTGGATAAAAGAATTACATATGTATGTATTTAAAATTGCTTAAAAGAGTTCCCATGATTATCTCTGGAGTTGGAAATTAGGAACCTGAGAGGAGCTTTCACTCACCATTTCACATATTCTATATTATTTGTGTGTGTGTGTGTGTGTGTGTGTGTGTGTGTGTGTGTGTTTACTATTAGCCTATATCAATTTGAAATACAATTAAATAAAGGTAAAAAAATTTTATGTCATACAGTGCAGGTAATGGTACACAACTTCTCATACATTTTTAAGGAAAGTGTTCATGGGTAACAGCTCCATGGGAGAACATTTTGTAGTAGCTTTCAAAATTAAAATGCAGCCTTCCATATGGCTGGACATGGTGGCTTATGCTTGTATTCCCAACATTTTAGGTGGCCAAGACGGGAGGATCACTTGAGACTAGGAGTTTGAGACCAGCCTGGGCAACATGGCAAGACTCCACATCTGCAAAAAATTAAAAATATTAGCCACGTGTGATGACACATGCCTGTAGTCCTGGCTACTCCGAAGATTGAGCCCAGGAGATCAAAGCTGCAGTGAGCTGTGTTCATGCCACTACCTTTTAACCTGGGCAACAGAGCAAGACTATGTCTTGAAAACATAAAGCTAAAAATAATAAAATGCATATATTATTTGATCTAGCATTTTCTTCTCTAGAACTTTATCTTACAGCTGTATTGACACACACACCTGGGAGGCGGAGGTTGCAGTGAGCCGAGATCCTGAGTGAAGATAGTCATTCAGTATTATAAATAAGAGCAAAAATGGGAATCTACCCAAAGGTCCTTCAAATGTACATAAACAAATGAACTACTATGTAATTTTTTAAAAGAATCAACTAGGCTTGGGGGATCCAAGATGGCCGTTTAGGAACAGCTCAGGATTGCAACTCCCAGTGAAAGCGCAGAGGGTGAGTGGTCGTGGCATTTTTATTGCCCACAGACTAGGAAATTCCCAGGCGGAGGAGCTCCACAGGTCACCAGCGTGGCTGTTACGACCAGCGCGGCTGTGCCGGCCGGCGCCGCTGCTTTGCCCTGCGTGGCTGCTTTGTCGGCGCCCCGGAGCAGCGGCTCTCCATACAAAATACACCAGTCCAGGTGCCCTTTTGGCTGGCGATTGGAGTCACGGGAAGTCACCCATTCATCTCTTTAAAAAGGGGACTGAGTAGGGAACCAGGACAGTAGATTCCAGGGCAAAAAAAAAAAAGAAAAAAAAGGGTCACAAACCTCAGTGCCCTGTTTAAGCCAGTGCAGTGAGTGGTCGCAGGGGAAAACAAACAGACCCCGGCGCCTCTTCAACAGGCGACTGGAACACCAACTTAAAAAAGGCTCTGAGGCAGGGAGCCAGGCGATCAGGCTCGGCTGGTCCCACCCCCATAAAAGAACAGCAACCTGAAACTCTGAATTGAGAGTTTCACAGCAAGCACAGCTTAACCCGGGATGGTCCAGCTCTGTGGGGGAGGGGCATCCGCCATTACCGAGGCAGTCCTCCATGACAGAAGCAGTCAGCCAATGCTGAGACAGCCTGCCGTTGCCAAGGCAACCCGCCATTGCAAAGAGACTCCGCCTCAACAGAGGCGGGCCACCA
Source organism: Cebus imitator (assembly GCF_001604975.1). Lineage (NCBI taxonomy): Eukaryota > Metazoa > Chordata > Mammalia > Primates > Cebidae > Cebus > Cebus imitator. The sequence goes on along the minus strand of NW_016107925.1, from coordinate 304,865 downwards.
TCGCCAAAGCAGTTCTAACTACACCCATATAAACAGGACTGTAGGGAAGTTCACTCGGCAGCGGGGCGGAGCCCAGAGCACCTCAGCAAAGC
>NW_016107925.1:297684-300009 GCF_001604975.1 Cebus imitator | reverse complement strand
CAAATCACACTGCCACGTGTGTACCTATGCAACAATTTTGCATGTTCTTCACATGTACCCGAAAACCTAAAATGCAATAAAATAAATAAATGGGGGAAAAATAAATAAATAAATAAAATATATTCAATAAATAAGTAAATTTTGAGAGTTGTACTTCATCACAAGGTAAATTGTGGTTTTGTTTTTATATTGAGATTTATAGCTGCAGGTCAAGGTCAGACCATCACCTTTCCCGAGACACTCCAGTGCACATTTCTGTGATAGGGCAAATTTTCAAAATCACTTCCTTTCCTTTGAATAAAGGCAACAGGCATACTCTTTGTTGTGACATAATCCTGGTGAATGAGGCAATGTTTCTCTGTTTGAATCCCCAGGGTCTGTTGATAAGGCTACTACTTCCAGGTTTTGTCATTGTATTTACACCAAACTGTGATCACACCCATGTACATTTTCTAGTCCAAATCCAACATGGGTTTATGAAATGTTATCTAAAACCTGATGACCACTTTCCACAGATTTTCTCAGGACAAGAGTCTTCACTCTTTGACTTTACTGGCTATGAGAACTCAGCTCCTTGAACTAGTGGTCACATATTAATTTTTTTTTAGTTTCAGATTCAGGGCTATATGTGCATGTTTGTAACATGGATATTACATGCATAACCCACATTACTTTTGTAATGGCATATGATTCTCAACATGAATTACTTAGCACATTGTTCAGCACATAGAACACAGACACTACTTTTATGATCATAAAATACATTATTAGATTTTTCCTTGTTCACATAAACTGTGTATTACAATTTGTCATAACTTTTCCCTAAATATTGCTTTCCAAATTCTTCTTTCTCTTTAAAAAATTTTTTCAGCCCCCATATTGCATATTTAGAGTTACATTTGAATAAGTAGCCTATATATGAGACAACCAAGTAAGACTTAATAATTGTGTTTAAAAGCTTAGTGCTGGGACAGAGCTTAATGCAAAGCCCAGTTCTGGAATCTTTAATTCAAGGATGTTTTAAAGTGTGTCTGAGTTAATAAAAGAAAAACGTCAGCCTAATTAAATATAAAGGATTTTAATTCAGCAATGAGCCATTTGCAAATCAGGCAGACTTTTGAGCCAGGAGAAGGTCAGGGACTCCAGTGGAGCCAGTGCAGCCATGTGATGGCGGATGATTTATGAACAGGAGAAGGAAAGTGAGGTACAGAAAATGTAAGTAAGGTACAGAAATAGCTGGATGACAGCCCAGCAGGCATTTGCCTTATTTGAACACAGTTCCAGCATCGGGCTACATTTGATTGGCCAAAACTCAGCAATTCGCATAAGTGGAGGCTACGGTCTGTTTACACCTCAACTTATCATAGTTCACGTTGTATAGAAAAACCTTTAGGCTAAACTTAAAATGTGTAAAAAGGCAGCTTTAGGCCAAACTTAATCATCTACCGAGACATCTTTAGGCTAAACTTGATTTAACAGAGTTGTTTTTTCTAACCCAACATTTGCTAGGCTATGAGCTGGGTACTTGACATCCACTCTTTTGTTTGTTTCTCTGAACACCTTGTCAGGTACATTTTATTATTTTTATTTTACAGATGAAAATAAAAACCACAACATCTTAACCTTGGAGAAGTGAAGTGGCTTTATCAAGAGCTCAGATTTTATCACTTGTTGACAAAGTGAATAAGAATCAGGATTTTCTGATTCAAAATTCCAGGAAGAAATTCTGTTAAACCAGAGCAGAGAAATTAATATTTTGACAGATTCCAATCACGAACTTGATGAATTTGTCCTTGCTCGTTGTACTTAAAAATTATCTTTTTGTGAACTTGTAAGAATCAAGGGGAAACAATAATAAAGACTTCAATGTAAGCCCTCTGATTTGAATGAGCTGTGACTAAGGAAAACATGGCTTGCTAGATTCATCTGGGGAGAAGCCAGTTTGGAAAGAGTTAGGTCACAGTAGATTGATTCATTCAAGTCATTCATTTAAGGTCAGAGTCATTTTTACTGGATTCGTTGCGTAGACTGTGGCTCTTGCCCAAGTTGACTTGATGAATCTACTTCCTACCTCACAAAATGTTTCATATTTAATTTAAAAAATAGCATTCATACTTTTAAACTATAAAATAATGTCTTCTCTATAGCAAGTTTTAAAAAGAAATATATAAAGATTTATTTATTTATTTATTTATTATTTTTCCCCCTTTATTTTATTGCATTTTAGGTTTTCGGGTACATGTGAAGAACATGCAAAATTGTTGCATAGGTACACACGTGGCAGTGTGATTTGCTGCCTTCCTCCCCATCACCTACATCTGGCAT
>NW_016107925.1:287076-295841 GCF_001604975.1 Cebus imitator | reverse complement strand
TTTTTTTTTTTTTCTGCCCTGGAATCTACTGTCCTGGCTCCCTGCTCAGTCCCCTTTTTAAACAGACGAATGGGCGACACCCTGTGGCTCCAGTGACCAGCCAAAAGGGCACCCGGACCGGTGTATTTTGTACGGAGAACCGCTGCTCCGGGGCGCCGACAAAGCAGCCGCGCTGGCCGAAACAGCCGCACTGGCGACCATGGAGCTCCTCCGCCTGGGAATTTCCTAGTCTGTGGGCAATAAAAATGCGGCGTCCACTCACCCTCTGTGCTTTCACTGGGAGCTGCAACCCTGAGCTGTTCCTTAAATGGCCATCTTGGATCCTCCCTCTGAATATTATTTTGAAACTACACATCTCAGTCCATGATTGCGAAGAATAAATAAATGCTTTTAATACACAGGAGACAATCATTCTAACAACAATAACTTTAAATATCAGATGAAAAGATTTATTGTGGAAATTATAATCATTTTCCTTGTCAATTACATGTGATTAAAAATTATAGCTATAGTATTAAAATGATAATAACCAATAATATCTTTAGTTATTGGTCTTCCTTGTAAACATTCATTACCAAGATCCTAGATGATTTCAGACAGATGTAGTAGAAATAGAAAAAATATTTGTTGGGGTGAATGAATATGTGACTTCTCTAGGGCAATAAAAGACTCTGATCAAAGACATTTTTTAACCTGCCAGATGACACAAACAAGATAAACTTGTCAAAAATCCTGCTGAAAGGGGCGGAAAGCATTGTACTCTGCTGCCTGGTTAGCAGTGTCAGAACCTCTCTCCCCAGTGAAGCAAAGCTTTAAAAGAAATTGTATTACTATTTCCTTTGGTAGGCTTATGTTCATGTGAAACTGTGTTCCCAAAATTACCAGGACTCTGAACCTATTGGAGAAGATTACTTTTATTCAATTCAGCACCATTTTCTGAAATTGTTAGATGTAACGCAATGGCATCTTCCTGGCACACCACTTGAAATATTTTTTTTATATCAAAGCAAACACGGTTATAATAGGAAGTGAGATATTTTCAATATTATTTTTCTTTTTTCAAAATAAAACATGTTTTTTCAAAGAAGTTTTAAACTTTGATCCAGGCATGTGGGAAGAGCACAATGCTATGGATTGTCTCTGTTACATGTTTACTCCTTTCTTCTCTTATTAGAGATACCTAAATAGGATTACAACACCCTCCAATTGGTGATTTGTTCTCTCTTTCACACACACACACACACACACACACACACACACACCCACACACACACAGGCCCATCCTATTGCAGACCACTCAGCCATGGCGAGAGATGCCTGCCTTGCCTGTTTCACTGATCCCCTCACTTCTATTGCCATCTCTCCTCCAAAGGCCGCTGATTCTACAGCAAATTGATGGAACATTTTTTGCACACGTTTCAACTGAAAGAGAAAAATTTGTGTTGAGATCTTTCTTCTTTCAAAATAAATAGCGTTACTGTGTTTATGGTAGGAATAGGAGAGAGGAACTGTATATTCTTATATTTTAGAGCAGCATTAATGAACAAAAGAAAGTTTTTGAGAAAATGATTGCTAGTTTCCATCAGACAAAATACTGGTATCTAAGCACATCTGAGGAAACAACATGGAGGCAGCTTTCTGATCTTTGACTCTAAATTAATTATAGGATCAATGGCATCGCAGACTGAGGCTCTCAATAGGAATCTTTTCTTCCTAAGAGCACATTGGCTGTAGCCCTCAGGCTGTCTCTCCTGACTTCTACGTCTTCACTTGTCCACTGGGCTGATGTTCCCATGGCTCCTTCTACAGGTACAACCTTGGCTGTTCAGATTTTTAACACTCGTCCAAGATGACAACTGAAATAATGGTGAATGTGCAGAGTAAAATGAAAATAAGGTCTGGAAATCACTAAAAAATAGTCAAAGTGAAAAGTAATAGCCATAGATGCAGGAAAAAAAAAATTAAGTGATGTCATCAAAACCAAGCCAAGAGATGTTTGAGAAAGAGAGAATGATTCACAATGAAAAATGCACCAAGGAGGACAGACACTAAGACAAAAAAGGAATTAAATTTAGCTTTAGGGAGACTACTGGTGGCTTGGATAAGATAATAGCGTTCACTGAGAGGTAAATGGGAGGTGAGAAGTACAGACAACACCTGATTCATTTCATGTCATTTATCTATTGACACATCTGTCTCCTTTGAGAGACAGTAAATTCCTCCAGGGCATTGTCTGTTTTGCACCTGCCTCGCTCCAGAACCTCACGTATTCTTTTAGAGCAGAAATAGATTGACTGAATAGTAAATATAAAGATCTGGGAAATAAAAAAGGTACTTGAATTAATACCCCTCTTATTACTGAAAATGTCATTAAGAATAACATAGATTGGCATTTTGTGTTCAAATAAAAATCAACACCATTGAAAAACGGTGATGATTATTCTCTGACGGGAAACCAACCCAATTAATGACCACCCTTTCCCGACAGAGAAAGCCATTATTGAAATTTCACATACATTATTACATTATAGCATGGATATAAACGTATTTTCTCCACACTACAGTCTTCTGCTTTGCTGATAATCTTACTATTACATTAGCACTCTGGATAAATGTGCTATTCATCTGATTACATAAAACAAATATCTTATTGAACTGTAGTCATGCTGACTACACTTTGTGTGCTTTATAAAAACCACAGGGAGAAGGCTTTTTTCATACAGACTTTCTGTGTAGCTGAACATTTGCCATTCTTGGTTGGTCAAGCACGTAATATTTTAATGCTCCAGATATGACAGACTTCAGAGTACCAATGTTAGAATAAATAAAAACATTCTTCTTTTTCCAAAGAAAGTTACTCTCCTGCATCTGATCTAAGTTACCATCTCAAAGAAGAATCAAGCTCTGAAAAAAGAGAAAGAATTAATAGCATATTGTGTTCAGCCAACCTGATAAGAACTTTCAGTCTCCAGTGAAAATATGAATTAATGTGAGGCAAGAATAGACCTTGGGAATACTGACCTCCCATGACTCAGTAATTCAAAATAGAATCCTTTTCCCTCAATTTGTATTTAAAAAGTGCAAAATGGGATAAAAAACAAAACTCTTCCAATGTTATCTTTCAGTTCCCAGAATGTATAATCTATGAAAAACACCTATAATTCAGTTGGTAGATCTTTCTGTTGTACAAATACAGGGTAAGTAATTACAATTAAAATTTGGAAATCATTTATAAATATTGACACTGGATTCCTTCAAGTGTGCTCAAGTGGTTTTGAAAGCCGGTGAGTGGAAAAGATGCTAATAGATACAAGACTTTGCTTTGGTTTCCTTGATTTTTAATTTTTTGTTTTACTTGATAGTAGCAAAAGATAACTTACAGTTTTGTCCTATTCTGTGCATATTATGGTGGCTGAGCTACAAATAAAATCAGGAGGAGCTATGAAAGTGACGCAGACAGACATGTAAAACTCTTATTTCTTCCTTTTAGTAACTATTATCTTGGGAAAATTACTTAACCCCTCAAAGCCTAAAATTTCCCATTTAAAAAAATGTAAAGATGATTGTACCCATTGCATAGGATGGTGTGAGGATATGACACATATGGAGAGTTCTATATAAATATAGAATCATTTTCCCTCTATGTAGATATAATTGTAGATTGTATCAACTGGAGAACTGTGAGTTGTGAGAAGAGATGGAGAGCGTTCTTACTCCTGCACAATTCCGCCCTTGCTTGAAGATATTCCTCGCTGTAGCCGGCTTGGTCTCCAAGAAGAAAGTACACAGAATGAAGTTGTCTCTTTGGGGTTCCCAAATCTGCATTTATTACTGGGCACCAACGATCCTAGATCTTTCTCAGTCTAAAGAGTGCAAAAGAATACTGGACTTGAAATCTGAAGGCTTGAGTTTGAATTTTGCTTTCCATTTACAAAGCACCAGTGCTTATTTAGCTTACATAAATCTCAATTTTAAATTTCCAGAACTTTCAACTGCTTTTAAAAAATTAAATACAATTTTTAAATTATTTACATATGAAAAATACCATATAAAATAAAGATTAGATGAGGTAATACTAACCAAATCTTGATACTCAGTAAGATAATCAATTAATGTGTGTAACTATGGATGTGAACATAAAATAGAAATTTGGCTCCTATCTACTGATGCTAGTAAATGTACAAAATCTTAAAACTTAATACTAAGGTATCACTTGATCCATAATATTCCACATGAATTATCCTTTTGTCTCTTCCAGGCACAAAAAGTTCTTAGTGTTAATACAAAGCCAGGATATTTTCTACGTAGTAAAAGAAAGGCACTGGCTTCTTTTTTCTATTAGTATGTTAGACAACTGAAATACAGTGAAGAGTAAAACCAGTCACATTTCTGTGACATTGGTTACTAAAATTCTCTACATTGGAGACTAACTCATGATGTGAAATCCTGACACAGAGCTGATCACTGAGCTATTGGAGGGAGTTGAGGGAGGCCTATGAAGACGGGGATGGATAATGAGAGAGAAAACAATGAGTCCAAAAACCCACTGAAAATAGTACTGTCTATTGTGAAATATGTTTTAGGGGAAAATTAGTCAACTTGATTCTGCCTAACTAGGTAAGTCCAACTTTAACTAAAATGTGCCCAGATATACACAAACAGATAAAAATGTAATTTTTTTTATTTTCTTGCTTTTTATAGATCCTAGAAAAGATATAATCTTCAGCTCAATTGTAACGCACTTCTCCATAATTCATCAAACAATATTTCTCTCCCCACACCTTGCCCCCACAATTAACTTTGTGCTGCAAACAGGGTCTGCAATGGAACTTACTCACTAGTGGTCAGGAATCCTCCCAGTTCCCTTAGGAAACCTTATTCAAAAACAGTGAGGTACAACCAAAATGCCCTTCTGCTATGTGATGCCTTCCATCATGTAATGCAGCAAGAGAAACCACACCAAATGCCAACACCATGGTATTGGACTTCCCACTCTCCAGAACTGTGAGCCAATAAATTTCTCATCATTATGACTTACCCAGTCCATGATAGTCTATCAATGAAGTTCATAGCTCTACTAATGTAAGAAAATATATTTGATTAGCAACACACAATTACATCCTGTTTAAAAGAAAACTATTTTACTGTTAACAAAGAAATATTTGTTTAAAATTATATTTAATTTTCATGGCTATAATTCCTGAAATTATAATCATCTCTTCTAAATCTGTGGGACGTGTTGTGAATATCATCTAAAACAACACCTTACCTTTAGCCATGGGATCTTGAAGTGGTTACTGAGGCTCAGGCAGGTGAAATGATATGGTTCAAGTCTCCTGACACCAGACCCACCTCTTTTTAGTTGGTTTCAAGTTGCTTTATCCATCCTAATGATTCAAAAGGAAGAATCCAAAATAAGACTAAAGGAAAAATATTTCTGAGAAGTCATATTAAATTAAATAGACTTATTCTTTAAAATAATTTCAGATGTGGAACAGTGTTATAAAATACCAAAAAGAGGGATAAAAGTAAGCTAAGAAAGAAAAGAGCCTTTAAGGGTGAACTCCTGCAAAGAAATTAAGAGACTACTTTACATCAGAGGCAAAGGAATGCCTTCAGAAAGGAAAAGAAACTGTGAAGAAAATGCAATTTTCTCTGCCAGAATGAACTTACTTTGAATGAAATCACATTGGTTTCACTGAGATTATGTCATTTCAGTGAATTTCATGGCATTGCTTGTAGCCATGCTAACTTGCTCAGTAGACAAAGAAAATATTAAAAGTAAAAACATAAGAAGCAATCTGCTTATTGAGTTTATTTAATAATTTGAAGATAATAACTAAAATTTAGTGAAATCTAGTTGCTGCTTTTCTTAGAAAACCTCTGTGATCACTTGAACTATATGTTTAGGACAACCAGATAAAAATAATTTAGAGAAGAATGCAGAAGAAATTAAGAATCTTATAACTCCAGCAACGGTCTCCCAGATACACAAGAAAAATGGTTCCATTTCCTCAACCTTCACTGTCAGCACAGTCTTGCCCCACACCTAACTCCTCTCTCACAGGCTGCCTTCTGACTAAAATTCCTTTGTCTGCTTGGCTTTTCAGCTACCACAGGGCCAGTTTATAAACTGAGGGCACTGGGAATTAGCTGGAGAGGAAGCATCCCCCACTCTGGATACCATGATTGACCAAAAGAAGACATCACACTAGTGCTACATAAGATTATTCCATAGAATAGAGGAGTTGACACAAGTTTGGGAATCAGACCTAGTGAGATTGGAGCACTGCCCTTGTTTCCACCCCAGTCCAAGTTTCAGCTTTATCATCCATAAAAATAGAGATAATGAAAGTAATAAACAAAGATATTCAATGTAGCATTGTTTAAAAGGCACTATAGCAAAAAAGATGATACATAGTGAATTTTTATTAATGGAAATAAAGAACAATGGCATTCAATGCAGCATTGTTGAAAAACATACTATTGCAAAAAAATATGATAAAAGTACATTGTCGTCAGCAAAAAGCTGGATATGTCAACTGTGCTGTACCTAAAGTAGAATATCATACAGCATTTAAAATCTATGTGTATACTGACAAGGAATTATACACACAATGTATTAAGCAGAAAAAAGTTGAAAAATACTTTATTTAATATAATACCAATTTTTCAAACTACCCGTGTATGTGTATTTGTATAAGCATAGAAAATTGTCTAGTAGTTCAAGTATTAAAATGTGAAGAGTTACTAACACTATGTGGCAGAAACTAGAAACTTCACTTTCTATTTATATATATATGTATTATTTAAACTTATCTAAATAAAATTTAGAAGTAATTGTGGTAAAATGAAATCAAATAAATTTTAAAATAGTATCATCAAATACCCAGTTCTCAATGTTTGGCTACAAATTAAAGATGATACATTCAGCCTAATGTCTGGCATATAGTAAGTGCTCAGAAGATTTTTTCATCATTCTTCTTCTTCTTTTATTTATTTATTTTTTAGAGACAGCGTCTAGCTCTATCACCCAGGCTGGAGTGCGAGTGGCATGATCATAGCACACTGCAGCCTGGAACTTCTGGGCTCATGTGATCCTCCTGCCTCAGCCTCTCAAAGTGCTGAGATTACAGGCATGCGCCATCATACCCAGCCAATCATCATCATTAATGTCATTATTAACATTCAAAGCATCACCCCCACCTGAGAATCGCTTGTATTTCTATTCTGAAAGTTCTCAATATCATCAGGTTCTTCAAAGGGAATGCAACATTTTCTAAGTCCTTAATTCTTTATCAGTTTACAACGAGACAGTAATAAAAATGCCCTCCCTTTAGTCAACAGCGTTGACCAGCCAACAAGTATGACAAATGACCTGTTCTCCTAGAGTTGCAAGGAGATATGTCATGATTCAAGATCACTAACTTCAACGCTGATTGTTTTGGCTTCCCTGAATGAAGGATATTGATGTTATATTGTTTTGTTCTTTAAAGGGTGTATTAAATACATTTGGGATTGTTCTTTATCTTAATTGTTCAGAAGACTTTACAGTCAGCTATTGCAAAAAGACAAAACATATACACTTGTGCACACAGGCACATGCACACACACACACATTCGCTAATACTTATGTATTCTAATTGGCATGTCTTTAGGAGTCATTTAGTCAAAGGAAGGAGCTGAGGCAAAGGGCAAAATAGAACAAGAGTGCAAACCATGCAGAGATGCCAGGGGAAGACTCCACTATGGCAAAGCTCTGGGTATCACTGGGCCCAGGCCAAGACAATATCTGATGACTACATTTTAAACTGGTAGCTGTTTTATGGCTTATGCTTCACCTGTTGGATGAAATCCCTGTCTGACCTGAAATGACTGTGTTTATCATGGCATTATTCAAATGCCAGTTCAAAGACTTCTTAAACCTAATAGGTCATGTTACCACTCCTATAATTCTGTCAAAAATTGTTCGGACATCCCTTTCTGAAATAACCATCAAAAATAACTTTTGAGTCACAAAAAAAAAATTACGTTTTTACTTTAAAGTCACCTCTTTTTTTTTTTTTTACTATGTTTGTATTACCTAGCTTGATCACTGACTTTTTCATCCACCTTGCTATTTATAAAACAATAAATTAAAATTTGCCACCAGTTAGCTTACAAAAAGTATTTTGCAACCTTTCACAACAACTCAAAATACTCGTTCCAAAATATATTTTAAATAACGACAACATTGTCAGGCATGGTGGTTCACACTTCCTAGCTGCTTGGAAGCCTGAGGTGGTAGGATCACTTGGGCTTGGGAGGTCCAGGCTGCAGTAAGCCATGATTGTGCCACTGCACTTCAGCCTGGGTAATAGAGCAAGACTCTGTTTTATAACAAAAATATTAATAATTAATTAAAAAATAAAGACAAAAATGACTACACTATTGTAACATTATATAGCCTATAAAGAATACAACTTTGGGGCCAGACACAGTGGCTCATGCCCGTAATCCCAGCACTTTGGGGCGCCCAGGCAGGCAGATCACCTGAGGTCAGGAGTTCAAGACCAGCCTGGCCAACATGATGAAACCTCATCTCTACAAAAATACAAAAATACAAAAATTAGCCTGCAATGATGGCGGATGTCTGTAATCCCAGCTACTGTGGGAGCGCTAAGATGGAAGAATCTCTTGAACCCAGGAGGTGGAGGTTGCAGTGAACCGAGATTGTGCCATTGCACTCCAGCCTGGGAGACAGAGCAAGACTCTGTCTCAAAAAA
>NW_016107925.1:273743-287042 GCF_001604975.1 Cebus imitator | reverse complement strand
TTAATAAAAATAATAATTATTAAAATAAAGTCATATTACATCTTTTCAATAACTTAAATAACTTATTAAACAATAGTAAAATAAATTCTACTTATTGGATTGGCTTTTTGCTGGTGATTCTCTGTCATATTGTCTTCTAAGTTACCAGTGAGTTGCATATGGACACATAAGGCATCATAAAATCCAAAATAGAGCAGCTATTCCTAAATTTCTTTAACAGAATGCTAGTTCCTTGAGATACTATAATGCTGTAAGCATTGTAATGGCATAGAAAATTTGGAAACACTGCCTATTATATTCTACTCTTGGAGAAATACAGTGCATATAGGCATTTCTAAAGACTCTGGGAAGTACTGCAATAAAAAACACTGTTATCTTTGTTTCACTAATATTTTGCAGATTTATTTGGTAAAAATTTCCTGAATTCAAGTAATAGCAGTTGACTTCCCATAAAGCTAGTATTTTGTATAACACACTTTGGGAAACACTGGCTCAGAATTTCTAATTTAAAAAATACCTGTTTAAACAGCTCCCTATAAGAAACTAAATAAACATTTTCCCCTTCATCTCATACATTTCTCATCTCTGTCAGATTCATGTCATCTGTCAAAGGCATAATAATCACACCTCCCTTTGACCACAACAAATCACTGGTATTCTTGGAGGATATATGAAATTCTTTGGGGAAAAAAAGATTATGATCGAAAAATTGTAAATGAAAAATAATTTCATTGTTACCCTCTGGAACATACATTAGGCTTAGTGACTTGTTTCCTAATAACAGAATATGGAAAGTGGGGTAAAGTACCTTTACAGTCGAGAAACTTCAGCCAGGTGATCCAGGTTAATAATGTCGGTGATAAGTCAGGTTGCTATCATGGACTCCCGGTACGAGGTGATGAGAGCACTTCACCTCTGTACTACTCTCCTCCAAAATTCATAACCCCCGTCTAATCATGAGAAAGAAAGCTAGGCAAACCCAGATTGAGAGACATTTCACAAAATACTTGACAGGTATGCCTCAAGCTGTCATCATGAAAAATAAGGAAAGACTGAGCTCTCATAGATCGAAAAAGACTAAGGAGGAAGGCTGACTAAATGTAAGGTGGCATCATGGTTGGCATCCTGGCACAGAAAAAAACACTGGGGAAAAACTAGTAAAATCCAAACAAAGCCTGGAATTTAGTTAATAGTGATGTACCAATGTTGGCTTCTAGTTTTTGCAAATGGTTATGTAGGATGTTAAAATAGGGGAAACGAGGTGTGGAGCATGTGAGAACTCTGTACTTCTTTGTAAGTTTCCTACAAATCTGAAACGATTCTTAAATAAAATGTTTAATTAAAAATATCAATAATTCATCTACGATTTCTGAGTATAAAATTCAGGTCATATAAAAGGGCAACTACAAGATAAGAGCATGAATCTGAATCCAAACTGCCAACTTTGAATCCCCGTTCTGCTACCTGCTAACTTCACAACTTTAGGCCGGGTCTAAATGTACTCATCTTTAAGAAAAAATAATTTATAATTCTTAATTCATAAAGGTTAAAAGAGTTAATGATGCAAAGTATATAAAGAAGTACATGGCAGCTCTTAAGTACTCCATTAGCTATCAATGTTATGATTATTTCTTATTATCGTAAGTTTTAAAAACCATAAGAGAGCTAGTTGACAGTAAACAACGTATAAATAAGTGATAACGTATTGACAAAATAAACCCACTAATATAAATTATACTACCGTAGTAGAGTGTAATAGCAATAGGGTAAAACAAAGGTAGCAAGTAAAATCTCTCCTTTTCATTAATCAGGCCCTACTAAGAGTATTATACATGAGTCTGAGTGTTAACAAGCACATTTCTTCAGACAAAAACAGTGCCATATAAAGATATAGTTGGAAGACCTGGCAATGTTTAGGCTGGAAAACAGAAAACTCAGGGAGAATGGGATACCACTTTAATCCGTGAAATATTGGCCCAACACAGGGGGTTACGCCTGTAATCCCAACATTTTGGGAGGCCAAGGCGGGTGGATCCCTTGGGCCCAGGAGTTTGAGATCAAACTGGGCAACATGGTGAGACATTGTCTCTACAAAAAAAAAAAAAAAAAAAATTAAGCACCCAGGCCTGGTGGCACACACCACCTGCTGTCCCAGCTACTTGGGATGTTGAAGTGGGAGGATTACCTGAGTCTGTGGAGTTGAGGCTGCAGTGAGCTGAGATTGTGCCACTGCACTCCAGCCTAAGCTACACAGTGACACTCTGTCTCAAACTAAATAAATTAATAAAATAAATCATGAAATATTTTCACATTAACATAATTCCATGTTTATTTAGCAACTTTAAAGCCAAACTTAAAAGAAAATTAAATAACTTATTTACATGAGGCAACTACTAATACTTAAGAGTAAGAAATATTGCCACTCAGTAGATGATGCACACTAAGAACATAAAAAATATTAACAGAACTGCTTCCTCCAGAATATTATATTCTATTATAATAAATAAACTCACACTTATGTGAGTTTAATATGCAGCTTTTACATTTGTTTATTTGTGCTACTCATTAACATATTAAGATTGAAGAGCACAGTACACAAGATGCGTTAAAAGGAAGACTTTTAATAAATTGAATTTCTTAAGCTCTGTCTTTATTCAAAACAGGGCAACAAATGTTCCATGTTTTAAAACCCTAATGCATATTTTAAAACTGGGGTAAGATTATATCATAAAAATAAATGCAAAATTGTTCCCACAATTCTTCTTCTATGCTATATACACTTTTTCTTTTCTTGACATTACGGCCAGCATGGTGCTTTACTCAGTTAGATGTTAAACAAATATTTTCTATGAAAATTTGAAACATTAGGATTTATCTGTAGCACATGGATGCAAATATCTTTAAATCTCCTCTACAAATGGGAATATATCAAGTAATGATGATAGATACAGAAAAAAAAAAAAAAGTAAACCCAGGGTTCATCTCTATTTATTGTGCTTTATTAACCACAAAGTATTATTGAAAATTGTCATCCTGCCCCTGCCAGTTCAGTAAGGTAGTGAAGTACCACTTACCTTATTTGTTTCAGCATTGCTTTCTCTCTGTTCAGGGTTGTTGTTGTTTTTTTAATATATTTTATTGCACTTTAGGCTCTGGGGTACATGTGCAGAACATGCAGGATTGTTGCATAGGTACATACATGGCAATGTGGTTTGCTGCCTCCAACCCCGACACCTATATCTGGCATTTCTCACCATTTTATCCCTCCCCAACTCCCTACCCCCTGCTGTTTCTCTCCTAGTCCCCCCCAACAGACCTCAGTGTGCAATGCTCCCCTCCCTGTGTCCATGTGTTCTCATTGTTCAACACCCACTTATGAGTGAGAACATGCAGTGTTTGGTTTTCTGTTCTTCTGTCAGTTTGCTGAGAATGATGGTTTCCAGGTTCACCTATATCCCTACAAAGGACACAAACTCATTGTTTTTTTATGGCTGCATAGTATTCCACAGTGTATATGTGCCACATTTTCCCTGTTCAGTCTATCATTGATGGGCATTTGGGTTGATTCCAGGTCTTTGCTATTGTAAACAGTGTCACAATGAACATATGTATGCATGTGTCTTTATAATAGAATGATTTATAATTCTTTAGATATATACCCAGTAATGGGATTGCTGGGTCAAATGGAATTTCTATTTATAGGTCCTTGAGGAATCATCACACTGTCTTCCACAATGGTTGAACTAATTTATACTCCCACCAACTGTGTAAAAGTGTTCCTGTGTCTCCACACCCTCTCCAGCATCTGTTGTCTCCAGATTTTTTAATGATTGCCATTCTAACTGGTGTGAGATGGTATCTAAACGTGGTTTTGATTTACATTTCTCTAATGATCAGTTATGATGAGCATTTTTTCATATGTTTGTTGGCCTCATATATGTCTGCTTTTGAAAAGTGTCTGTTCATATCCTTAACCCACTTTTTGATGGGTTTGCTTGTTTTTTTTTTCCTGTAAATCTGTTTTAGTTCTTTGTAGATTCTGGATATTAGCCCTTCATCAGATGGGTAGATTACAAAACTTTTTTCCCATTCTGTTGGTTGCCAGTTCACTCTAATGATTGTTTCTTTTGCCATGCAGATGCCAATGCTTTCGGTGTTTTGGTCATGAAGTCCTTGTCTATGCCTATGTCCTGAATGGCTTTGCCTAGGTTTTCTTCTAGGGTTTTTATGGTGTTAGATCTTTTTTATGGTGTTAAGTCTTTACTCCATTTGGAGTTATTTTTAGTGTAAAGTGTCAGGAAGGGCTCCAGCTTCTGCTTTCTGTACATGGCTAGACAGTTTTCCCAACACCATTTATTAAACAGGGAATCTTTTCCCCATTGCTTGTTTTTGTCAGATTTGTCAAAAATCAAATGGTTGTAGATTTGTGGTGTTGCCCCCGAGGCCCCTGTTCTGTTCCATTGGCCTATAGTATAGTTTGAAGTCTGGTAGTGTGATGCCTCCAGCTTTGTTCTTTTTGCTTAGAATTGGCTTGGCTATGTGGGCTCTCCTTTGGTTCCACATGGAGTTTAAGGTTTTTTTTTCCAGATCTGTGAAGAGGGTCATAGGTAGCTTGATGGAGATAGCATTGAATCTATAAATTACTTTGGGCAGTATGGCCATTTTCACAATATTGATTCTTCCTAACCATGAGCATGGAATGTTTTTCCATCTGTTTTTGTCCTCTCTTAGTTCCTTCAGCAGTGGTTTGTATTTCTTTTTGAAGAGGCCCTTTACATCCTTTGTTAGTTGTATTCCTAGGTATTTTATTCTCCTTGTAGCAATTGTGAATGGCAGTTCATTCTTGATTTGGCTCTCTTTAAGTCTGTTATTTGTGTCTAGGAATGTTTGTGATTTTGTATCCAGAGACATTGCTGAAGTTGCCTATCAGTTTCAGGAGATTTGGGGCTGAGACGATGGGGTCTTCTAAATATACAATCATGTCATCTGCAAATAGAGACAATTTGACTTCCTCCTTTCCTAATTGAATACCCTTTATATCTTGTTTTTGCCTGATTGCTTTGGCTAGAACTTCCAATAATATGTTGAATAGGAATGGTAAGAAAGAGCACCCTTGTCTAGACACAGTATTCAAAGGGAATGCTTCCAGTTTTTGCCCATTCAGTATGGTATTGGCTGTGGGTTTGTCATAAATAGCTTTTATTATTTTGAGATACATTCCATTGACATCTAGTTTCTTGAGAGTTTTTAGCATAAAGGCCTGTTGAATTTTGTTGAAGGCCTTCTCTGCATCTATTGAGATAATCATGTGGTTTTTGTCTTTGGTTCTGTTTATGTGGTGAATTACATTTATAGACTTTGATATGTTGAACCAGCCTTGCATACCCAGGATGAAGGCTACTTGATCATAATGGACAAGCTTTTCGATGTGCTGTTGCAGTCAGTTTGCCAGTATTTTATTGAAGATTTTTGCATCTATGTTCTTCATGGATATTGGCCTGAAGTTTTCTTTTCTTGTTAACTCTATGCCGGATTTTGGTATCAGGATGATGTTGGTCTCATAGAATGATTTGGGTGGCATTTGCTCTTTTTGGATTGTTTGGAATAGTTTCAGGAGTGGTAACAGTTTCTCTTTGTATGTCTGGTAGAAATCAGCTGTGAACCCATTGTGACCTGGGCTTTTCTTGGTTGGTAAGCTATTAATTGCTGCCTCAACTTCAGCCCTTGTTAGTGGTCTATTCAGGGTTTTAAATTCTTTGTGGTTTAGGCTTGGGAGAGTGTAAGTGTCCAGGAATTTATCCATTTCTTCCAGGTTTACTGGTTTATGTGCATTGAGTTGTTTGTTGTGATCTCTGATGGTATTTTGTATTTCTGTGGAATCTGTGGTGATATCTACCTTTATTGTTTTTCATTGATTCTATTTGATTCTTCTCTCTTTTCTGTTTTATTAATCTGGCTAGTGGTCTATTTTGTTGATCTTTTCAAAAAACCAGTTCCTGGATTTATTAATTTTTTGAAGGGTTTTTTGGGTCTCTTTCTCCTTCAGTTCTGCTCTGATCTTCATTCTTTCTTGTCTTCTGCTAGCTTTTGAGTTTTCTTTTTTTATCTTGCTCCTCTAGCTCTTTCAATTTTGATGATAGGGTGTCTATTTTAGATCTTTCCTTGCTTCTCCTGTGGGCCTTTATTGCTATAAATTTTCCTCTAGACACTGCTTTAAATATGTCCCAGAGATTCTGGTATGTTGTGTCGTCATTCTCACTGGTTTCAAAGAACATCTTTATTTCCGCCTTCATTTCATTGTTTATCCAGTCAACATTCAAGAGCCAGTTGTTCATTTTCCATGAAGTTCTGCGGTTCTAAGTTAGTTTCTTAATTCTGAGTTCTAATTTGATTGCACTGTGGTTGAGAGACGGTTTGTTATGATTTCCGTTCTTTTGCATTTGCTGAGGAGTGATTTACTTCCAATTATGTGATCAATTTTAGAGTAGGTGTGATGTGGTGCTGAGAAGAACGTATATTCTGTGGATTTGGGATGGAGGGTTCTGTAAATGTCTATTGGGTTTGCTTGGTTCAGATCTGAGTTCAAGTCCTGAATATTCTTGTTAATTTTCTGTCTCATTGATCTGTCTAATATTGACAGTGGAGTGTTAAAGTCTCCCACTATTATTGTGTGGGAGCCTAAGTCTCTTTGTAGGCTGTTAAGAACTTGCTTTATGTATCTGGATGCTCCTGTATTGGATGCATATATATTTAGGATTGTTAGCCCTTCTCGTTGCATTGATCCTTTTACCATTATGTAATGCCCTTCTTTGTCTCTTGATCTTTGTTGGTTTAAAGTCTATTTTATCAGAGGCTAGGACAGCTACTCCTGCTTTTTTTTTTTTTTCCTCTCCATTTGCTTGGTAAATCTTCCTCCATCTCTTTATTTTGAGCCTATGTGTATCCTTGGATGTGAGATGGGTTTTCTGGATACAGCACACCGATGTGTTTTGACTTTTTATCCAATTTGCCAGTTGTGTCTTTTGATTAGGGCATTTAGCCCATTTACAATTAAGGTTAATATTGTTATGTAAGAATTTGATCTTGCCATTTTGATGCTAACTGGTTTTTTTTTGCCCATTAATTGACACAGTTACTTCATTGTGTCAATGCTCTTTACCATTTGTATGGTTTTGGAGTGGCTGGTACTGGTTGTTCCTTTCTATATTTAGTGCTTTTTTCAGGGAACTTGTAAGGCAGGCCTGGTGATGATGAAATCTCTGAGCAATTTCTTTGTAAAGGATTTTATTTCTCCTTCGCTCTTGAAGCTTAGTTTGGCCGGATATGAAATTCTGGGTTGAAAGTTCTTTTCTTTAAGGGTGTTGAATATTGGCCCCCACTCTCTTCTGGCTTGTAGGGTTTCTGCAGAGAGATCCACTGTGAGTCTGATTGGCATCACTTTGTGCATAACCTGATCTTTCTCTCTGGCTGTGCTTAGCATTTTTTTCTTCATTTCAACCCTGGTGAATCTGACAATTATGTGCCTTGGGGCTGCTCTTCTTGAGGAATATTTTTGTGGTGTTCTCTGTATTTCCTGGACTTGAATGTTGGCCTGCATTGCTAGGTTGGGGAAGTTTCCTGGATAATATCCTGAATAATGTTTTCCAGCTTGGATTCATTCTCTCCATCACATTCAGGTACACCTATCCAACATAGATTAGGTCTTTTCACATAATCCCATATTTCTTTGAGGTTTTGTTCATTTCTTTTTACTCTTTTTTCTCTAATCTTGCCTTCTCATTTTATTTCATTGAGTTGATCTTCGAT
The DNA here is from genome assembly GCF_001604975.1 of Cebus imitator. Taxonomy (NCBI): domain Eukaryota; kingdom Metazoa; phylum Chordata; class Mammalia; order Primates; family Cebidae; genus Cebus; species Cebus imitator. The sequence continues at coordinate 279,236 of NW_016107925.1, read as the reverse complement.
CTCTGATATCCTTTCTTCTGCTTGGTCAATTCAGCTATTGAAACTCGTGTATGCTTCATGAAGTTCTCATGTTGTGTTTTTCAGCTCCATCAATTCATTTATATTCTTCTCTAAGCTGGTTATTCTACTTAGCATTTTGTCAAATCTTTTTTCAAGGTTATTAGTTTCTTTGTATTGGGTTAGAACATGTCCTTTTAGCTGAGAGAAGTTTGTTATTACCCACTTTCTGAAGCCTGTTTCTGTCAATTCATCAGACTCCTTCTCCATCCAGCCTTGTTCCCTTGCTGGTGAGGAGTTGTGATCCCTTGGAGGAGGAAAAGTGTTCTGGTTTTGGGTGTTTTCATCCTTTTTTTGCTGGTTTCTTCCCATCTTTGTGGATTTATCTATCTGTGGTCTCTGCAGTTGGTGACTTTTGGATGGGGTCTCTGAGTGGACATTCTTTTTGTTGATGATGAAGTTATTTCTTTCTGTTTTTTAGTTTCCCTTCTAACAGTCAGGCCCCTCTGCTGTAGGACTGCTGGAGGTCCACTCCAGACCCTGCTTGCCTGGGAATCACTTGTGGCAGCTGCAGAACAGTAAGGGTTGCTGCCAGGTTCTTCTTCTGTTATCTTTGTCCCAGAAGGATACCCGTCAGATGTCAGCATGAGCTCTCCTTTATGAGGTGTCCCTTTGGATATATGGGGGTCAGGGAGCTGTCTGAGGAGAAAGTCTGTCCCTTATAGGAGCTCAAGTGCTTAGCTGTGAGCTCTGTTGTTCCATTCAGAGCTGCTGGGAAGGTATGCTTAAGTCTGCTGCAGCAGAACTCATAACCACCTTTTTACCCCCGGCTGTCTCTCCTGGGAAGGTGGGGCCTTATTTATAAGTTCCTGATGTTCTGCTGTCTTTTTTCATAGCTTCTCTGCCCAGCAAGGAGGTAGCCTAGCCACAGTCTGCCAGCAGAGGCGTTGCTGAGCTGCTGTGGGCTCTGCCCAGCTGCTGCGTGAACTTCCTTGCGGTTTTGTTTATGGAGGTATAGTTAGAACTGCCTCAGTAATGGCAGTCTGCCTCACTAATGGCGAACTGTCTTGGTAATGGCGGACTGCCTCAGCAATGGCAGATTGCCTTGGTAATGGCAGATTTCCTCGATAATGGTGGACTACCTCGGTAATGGTGGACTGCCTCAGTAATGGCAGACAGCCTCAGTAGTGGTGGACTGCCTTGGTAAATACAGATGCCCTTCGCCCCAACAGAGCTGCACTATCCCAGGTCCAGCTGTGCTTGCTGTGAAACTTTCAATCCAGAGCATTTCAAATTGCTGGTCTTTGTAGGGGTAGGACCCGCCAAGCTAGAGCACCTAGCCCCTTTTTTTCATTTGAGTGGGCGACTCTGTCTCCCAGGCACCAGTTGAAATGGCTGCCCAGGTTTGTTTGAGTTTTTATGTGGAGACCTGCTGCGCTGGCTGAAACAGCCATGCTGGAGACTCATGGCGCTTTTCCACCTGGGAATCTCCTGGTCTGTGGGAAGTAAAAACTTGTTTGGAAATGTGGTAATCACTCAACCTCTGCGTTCTCACTGGGAACTGCACTCCAGAGTTGTTTCTATTCAGCCATCTTGGATCCAGTAATTCGTCTTTTAAGGATAGTTCCATGTGGCTGGGGAAGCCTCATAATCATGGTGGAAGACAAGGAAGAGAAAGTCATGTCTTACATGGATGTCAGCAGGCAGAGAGATATCCAGTGTTCTTGAATAAAATAAGCAAAGAGGCCACGTGCAGTGACTCACACCTATAGTCCCAGCACTTTGGGAGGCCAGGGCAGGTAGATCTCTTGAGATCAAGAGTTTAGGACCAGCCTGGCCAACACAGTGAAACCCTGTCTCTACCAAAAATATAAAAAATTAGCCAGGTGTGGTGGTGCGTGCCTATAATCCCAGCTACTCTGAAAGCTGAGGCAAAAGAATTGTTTGAATCCAGGAGGTGGAGGTTGCTGTGAGCTGAGATCATGCCACTGTACTCCAACTTGGGCAACAGAGTGAGACTCCAACTCAACAAAAAAAAAAAAAAAAAGCAATCATATAGATTAGCAGATAACAGTAGGTGGAGAAAGTTAAGTAGGAGTAGGAGAAAAGGAATGGTATGAGAAAACCATTTAAATGAGGTGTTCCAGGAAGGCCCATTGAGAAATAATTGAGCAAGGCTCTGAAAGTCGTGAGGAGTGAGCCACATAGAGAACCAGAAATAAAGAGTTCCAGACAAAAGAAATTCCTCTTTTTATTCTTTATGTTCTTTCTTCCGTTATCATGGTTTACATATCACCTAAATGCTGATACTTTAAAATATACATCTCCAGCCCTGACTTCTCTTCTGAGCTCCAGATCTACATCTCTGCCACCAAACTCCCATCTCAATTTGGATGTCCCTTTCTGTATTGGTGTCCTGTCACTTCCATAACAAATTATCAAAAACGAGTGGCCTAAAGCAACAGAAATGCATTATCTCACCATTCTGGAAGGCAAAAGTCCAAAATTAAGAGTTTGGGAGGCTGCAGGCTCTCTGAAGCTCTAGCAGAAAATCTATTCTTTGCCATTTCTAGTTTCTGGTAACTCCAGGTATTCATTGGCTTGTGTCCACGTAAATTCATTGTCTGTCTCCATCTGCACATTACTTTGTCTTCTGTTTCTGTATCTTTCCTCTTCTGTCCTTTTATAAGAACACTCGTCATTGGATCTAGGGCTTGTCAAGATAATCCAGGCTTAAGGAGTCTCAGATCCTGATGTCAATTACATCTGCAAAGATTCTTTCTCCAAATGAAGTCACAGTCACAGATTCTAGGGATTAGGGTGTGGACATATGTTTTGTGCGGCCACCATTCAACTCACAACACTCACATATACTTAAAATTTGCTACCATGTTTAAACATGAACACTCGATTCCCACCCTCAACCTCCCCTGCTCTCAAACTTCTCCTCCTCCAGTGCTCTTTCAGCAAATGGCTCTACAAAGTTCAGATGCTTGTGCTAGCAGCCTGTCATCTATGATGTCTCTCTTTCCCTTACTGCCTCACTTCAAGTAACCTTTCATCCTCTCCCCTTCCCTTCTTCCCTCCTTCCCTCCCTTCACTGCTGCTATCCCATCCTAGATCCCCATTTTCTCACAAAAGCATTCTATCTAGTCTTGTTTCCAACTTTGCTGCTATTCTGAATCATCCTCCACAGTTCCAAGCTGGAGAGATCCTGCTAATACATCATGGTGTTTTACCTCTTTTAATGGCTTTTGCAGGACACATTCCTCCAGGTGGCTTATGAGACCCCACTCCCACACCGTGTTTCCAGGGATCTGGAGACATCTACTTTCCCAGGCTTACTGCACAGCCCCTCCCTTCCTCCCATGGCTTTCAAATCCTCAAACCTGCCATTCCTAATGTAACACCTTTGGCCCTTCATTTGTACTAATCTCTCCAACAGAAACACTCTTTCCAGTCTTTTTTCCCAAATTATTTCCTGCTCATTTTTAGACTTCTCCTTCTGAAAAATTGATTGTTTTCTATTCCACATTTAAGTGAAGTCAAGTATTTGTCTTTCTGCATCTGCTTTATTTTACTTAGCATAATGTCCGCCAGTCATTTATATATGTATGTGTGTGTATATATGTGTGTGTGTGTGTATGTATATATGCCCACATTTTTGTTTCCGTAGCTTGGCTATTATGAATAATGCAATGAACATAGGAATGCAGATATTTCTTCAAGATCCTCATTTCATTTTCTTTGCATATATACCCAGAATTGGAATTGCTACATCATAAAGTGGTTCTAGTTTTAACTTTTTGAGAAACTTTCATGCTGTTTTCCATAAAAATTGTATAAATTTAAATTCCCATCAATAATGTACAAGGGTTTCCTTTGTCTACACCTTTGCCAATACGTGGTATGTCTTTTTTTTTTTTTTAAATAGTAGCCATCCTCACAGATATGAGGTGATATTTATGGTTATGATTTGCATTTTCCTGATGATCGGTGATGTTGAGCACCTTTTCACATGCCTGTTGACCATTTGTATGTCTTCTCTGAAAAAACTGTCTATTCAGATCTTTTACTTATTTTTAATTGGGATTTTTTTCTTTTCTAAGTGCCTTATATATTTTGGATATTAACCTTTTATCTGATATACGGTTTGCAAATACTGTCTTCTATTCTGCAGGTTGCCTTTTCACTCTGTAGATTGTTACCTTTGCCTATGTTAAAGATTTCTTGTTTGATGGAATCTCATTTGTCTACTTTTGCTTATGTTACCTGTGCTTTTGGTGTCATATTCTAAAAAACCACTGATCATTTTTTACCGAAATGCAATATCCTTGGAGTGTTGCAACTCTCCTTATTTGTTCAAAATTTCATAAATACAAATAAGTCTTTTCCTAGAAGCAATACTGACATTCAATTTTCAAGCACACAGTCCTTTTCTGTTGCCATTAATGGAAGAGATCCAAATTGTGTCCCCTTTATGGGCTGTTAAAGCCAGAAAGGCCTCCAGAGTAATAGGCCTACCACCTATTTTTACAAACAGCAAAGGCAGCTGAAAGGCAGGGTTACTTGCCCCAGATCACAGAGTATATTTCATTTCAGTGCCTGAATAAGATCTCTTGACTCGCAATATAGTGGCCTCCCAGTCTGCCTAGCTGCTTCTCATTTGAGAACGTTCGGGAAAACATAGCCTACCAAAGAATTAGCTTGCAGATTTTGTAACTATTTGTGGATCAGTATAGATTTTTCTCGTAAAATATAAGCAGTAAGGAAAACTAATATTTAAAAAATAGAAAACTAGGATTTATTGAGCCCCAGCTACATGTGTACAATCTTTCCAGGTAAATTTTGTGTACTCTTTCACTTAATTTTTACAAGAATCCTGTAAGTGAAATATTATTACTCCTGTGTTACAGAAGAGAAACTAAGAATAGTAATTAAGAAAATAGATATAGTAACTTCTCAAAGTAATACACATTATAAATGGCATAATTTCTGTTAGAATCCAGCTCTGTCTCAAAGCAAAAAGTAATCCCTTACCTCTGAGCTAAAACAAAACAAAATAAAATTATAATGTCCACACTTACTATTAAACTCTTCTGCTGCACCACTTCTTACCAGTGGCAGATATCTGAGTTACTGGCCTCCTACGCATACAGGTCTGCAGTAACCTCAATTCTTGCCTCTTCAGAAGAAAGAATTCAAATGAGGTGCCTAAAGCATAAAAGGAGACCGAGGCAAGCTTCAGAGCAGGAGTGGGAGCTTATTAAAAAGCCTTTAGACTCACACCTGTAATCCCAGCACTTTGGGAGGCCCGGGCGGGTGGATCAAGAGGTCAAGAGATAGAGACCATCCTGGTCAACATGGTGAAACCCCATCTCTACTAAAAATTCAAAAAATTAGCTGAGCATGGTGGCGCGTGCCTGGAATCCCAGCTACTCAGGAGGCTGAGGCAGGAGAATTGCCTAAACCCAGGAGGCAGAGGTTGCGGTGAGC
>NW_016107925.1:270013-273668 GCF_001604975.1 Cebus imitator | reverse complement strand
AAAAAAAAAAAAAGGCTTTAGAATAGGAAAGAAAGGAAAGAATGCATGGAAGCGATCCAAGTGGGTGACTTGGAGAACAAGTGTGGTGTTTAGCCGTGATCCTAGGACTTCATAGGCTGCCATCTTATGCCCTTTGCCCATGATTCTTCCCTTTGAGTGGGGTGTCCACATACGCAGTGCCCTCCTTACCCTTAGAAAGTGAGCACGTTCAATGTGTTTAGGAAGTTATATGCATGCCCATCTGAGGCTTTCTTCCCTGATCCGGCAGTGTGCCTCCGGAAGGTCATGCTCCACAATTTTGTCTCTTAACACGCATGCCCAGCAAGTTGCTTCTCCTCTGGGCCCACATTCAATTAACACTTTAATGTTAACAGCTGGGGACCATCAGGAGATTGTCTCTCCCTAGCTCCCCCTACTGGAATTAGCATTTTTAGAGAGCCAATGTGGTAATTGTCAAACCATCACCTGACATTCCTACTGGGTGGGTGAAAAGCGCCATCTTCTGTCTCGCTCTTGCCTATCTACCTAACCGTAACAGACTCACTGGTCCAAAAGCATAAGGCCTTTCTCCAAAAGATTTATTTTCATACGCAAATAAAATACAGACACTTCTTGAATTGTTAAGTTTACTAAAATTTAATATTTATAAAGTAAATACATTACTACAGTTTGCAGGGTGCTCTAATTCAGGGTTCTACTAAAGGTAAAGTAGTCTATACCAAGCTCCTTCATGCATGCCCACACAAAAACAGGGAGAATTCCCACCATTTTATGTTCTTAGTTTATTGACACATATCTGAGTAGTTTTCATATGAGCGTGATGCCTAGCTGCTGTTATTTTCACTTATAAACTCTTAATCATCTTAGCAACAGAGGCTAGATATTAACTCTGGAATCAGATGACCTTTGCTGTGCCTTTGGCCAACTTGCTCAACATTTTTATTTCCCAGTTTCCTCATAGGATTATGTCTCACAGAATTAAAGGAAGTACATATCAGGCACTTTAGAGTAGGGGCTGGAACATAATGGTTTCTTAATAACTATTAGTTATTATTTTAACTTAGTTTTGTGAGATTATTTGATCTATAGTCTATAGTAATGCATATTTGCATAAATAGTTTGGTCTTTCATTGTCTACTAACTGGAATTTAAGACCTGTATTTTTAATCATCCATTACACCACCATTAAACAGATGATTTTATAATCCTCTTAAAATTTGCTTGTACACTGATACATCATAAATGTGGTCTATCTGTGAATTTGTACCATATAATACTTTGCAACATATTTCCAAATGGAATTCAATAAAACCCTTTTCATTTTTATTTTATATAAAATTCTTTTTTTAAATGTAAAGGCATGACTTATTTTCTCTTCAATATAAATAATAATGAATAATTTACATATTTTGCTACCAAAAGATTTTATCTAGTTCTTTCTTGTTTTGTTTTGTTTTTTAAAATATTTCTCTTTCTTTTGGAAAGTGGCAATCATTGCTCTATGTGGGAGATAAAGAATTTTGTCCCAATAAGAGTCGAAAACAATTGGAAACCAAAAAAAAAAAAAAAAAAAATCTATCACTTCAAACCTCCAAAATTATCATACTATCAGTCAGCCTTGTATTATAGATATCTTCTCATATGCATCTTAACTCCTCAACAAGGTTACATTCCCTGGAGGGCAGAGCCCCTGCATTAAGTGTGCTGATGACACTCTTGTGTCATTGACTGAAGAGTCTTGCATTTAGGAGATTTTCCATAAAAAGTAAGAAGGAAGATTGGAGCTACTCTTTGAGTATATCCTTTAGTCATACTCCATTAGATATGAAGATGATTTCCTTCATGATTAGTCTTCTGTTGGAAAATTGTTAGAATCAAAACACCATTATAGACTTTTAGATATGCTATGTGTTTGAACTATTGCTCTGATAATAACATCAGCACTGGAAATTTAACTATGAATTTATAAGTAGTCTTCCAATACCAGAACTTAATAAGACTTCTTATATGGCACAAGTCCAAAGTTAAAGGTCGCAGAGAAAATGAGAGTTTGACAGGTACTAATGCCCACGCAGGTGGACTAGCATTATAAGATGTTACTGCCTTTCACTATACCAATAGCACACTTCGTCACTGATTGGCAGGAGTTCTTCCATTTCTGGGAATTGATTTAAGTCACTCGAGATCTTTATTTTAATGATGTTTGACATCTAAAGTGCCTCTCTAGCAAAAAGTTTTCCTACCCTGACATTCAAAAATTTATGTCACAAGCTCCAAGAAAATGTGCCAGATGGTGAGGACCCACAGAGAATTTAAGGCAGCTAAGCTAAGCTCATCCCTCCCCTTATTAGGTGATCATTCAAAATTTGGGAGGGAAGCAAACACCTGCCAGAGATCAACTCTGCTTGTTACATAAGAATAAGAAACAACTCTTTGACTTTCTTTTATACAAAACACATTCATGTTTGATAAGGACAATCATGCTGAGAAATTGGGGAGGACCAAAGCTAGGTAATTGCTTCAGCTTTCAAAGAAAACAATGTACCGTGAAGGAAGACTAGACAACATTACCTCTCAAAATGCTATTTCACTTCATTCAGATATGTAGGGGGTCACTCATTCTTCCAAAGATTAATGTGGCCTTTATTTGCATGTATATTGGAATGGGAAAGTGACAGAAAAGATAAGAACATTATATGGAAGAAATAATTCCTTTTGTACAATATGAATTATGCCTCCAGACAAATTTTTGCTTGTTACAAACACCTAGATTTTTTATTCATTCTACATGCACAGATCTATTACAATTGCCATTGAAGGAATTTCAATTTAATTTGATATGGTCATTCCTTAGTACATTAAGCACCATAGGAGACAGAGATGGGTAAGGGACATTTATTTGTCAAAGAGTTTATAATCAACAAGCAGGTGAGGAATGTTGAAGAGTCGTTGTACTACAAGGTAGGCAGAAGAAAGTGTGTGGAGTCCCGTTTCCAAAGGTTCTCGTTCCTGACCTGCAATTCACCAACCCTGTAAGGTTGGGCAGGTTACAGGATCTTGCAGTGTCTCCTTGTCTTCATCTGGAAATGGGACAACAGAATTAGTAGAACACAGGTTTTGTCTGAGGATCAAATTAATGAATACAGGCAAGTTCCTAATACAATGACTGGTACATGAGAAACACTCAATTCATGTTAGCTATTACTATAATTAGAGTTAATCAATTTATGCACTATGATGTTTCCTGGAAAAAGACATTGCATGAAATTTAGAAGATTAGAAAATGTTTGGGAAAAGAAAATGTAGCATTTGGAATTGGTCTTTTAAAAATGAGCATAATTGGTTAGAAAGCAGGGGGATGAAGAACATTAGAACAAATACCTCTTGCATGAGGGACTTAAAACCTAGATGATGGGGGAACTTCTGCCAAGATGGCTGAATAGGAACAGCTCTGGAGCACAGTTCCCAGGAGGCAAGTGATCTTCACACTTCCAACCAAGGTACCAGATTCATCTCAGTGGGACTGCTTGAACAGTGGGTGTAGCCCAAGGAAGGCAAACCAAAGCAGAGAGGGGCACTGCCTCACCTGGGAAGTGCAACAGGCCAGAGGACTCCCCTCCTACTGAACAGAGGCCATTGGGGACTTTTCCCCTCC
>NW_016107925.1:264923-269944 GCF_001604975.1 Cebus imitator | reverse complement strand
TTTTTGAGACGGGGTTTTGCTACTGTTGCCCAGGCTGGAGTGCAATGGCTCATTCTTGGCTCACCGCAACCTCTGCCTTCTGGGTTCAAGTGATTCCCTGTCTCAGCCTCCCAAGTAGCTGGGATTACAGGCATGTGCCACCACTTCCGGCTAATTTTTTGTATTTTTAGTAGAGATGGGGTTTCACCATGTTGACCAGGATGGTCTCAATCTCTTGACCTAGTGATCCACTCGCCTCAGCCTCCCAAAGTGCTGGGATTACAAGCATGAGCCACCACGTCCAGCCTCTCCCTAGGTCTTTACAACCCACAGACCAGGAGGTCTCCACCAGACTGACAAGCACAGATCTCAGTTACCAGCATATATCTGAGCGGCAGCCCCAGCTGGTGCTGTGGGCTGTCAGCACAAATCTGGGCAGATGTTTTGGCTGGTGCCTGGAGCATCCGTGAGACAGAGCTTCCCACTCCCCAGAAAGAGAGGGAGCTGAAAGCAGGGAGCCAGGTGATATGGCTTGGGGGATCCCACCTCCACAAAGACTGGCAAACTTAAACCGTCTGGCTTGAGAGTTTTGCAACCAGCACATCAGTTTGAGTTCCACCCAGGATGATTGAGCTCAGTGGGGGGAAGGGCATCTGCCATTGTCAAGGCAGTTCTAATCTTACCTGAGTAAACAAAAGCCAGAGGATGCTCACACAGTGGCTGGACTGAGTCCCTGACAGCCCAGCAGCACCACTCCAGACAGACTGTGAATAGGCTCCCTTCTTGCTGGGCAAGGCGTATCTTAAAAAAAAAAAAAGAAGGTGGCAGCGCATCAGGAACTTATAAATAAAACCACACCTTCCTGGGACAGAGCACCTGGGAATGGGGCAATTTTGAGTTCTGCTGAAGCAGTCTTAAGTGTCCTTGCCCAGCAGGCACACTTAAGTGTCTCTGTTGCCCAAAGGAAGCAACAGAGCTCCCAATACAGCACTTGAGCTCCAATAAGGGACAGACTGCCTCCTCAAGTGGCTTCCTGACCCCCATATAACAAAAAAGATGTCTCATACAGGAGAGCTCTGGCTGAAATCTGGCAGGTACCCTTCTGGGACAAAGCTACTAGAGGAAACAACAGGCAACAATCCTCGCTGATCGGCAGCCCCCATGGGTGATTCCCAGGCAAGCAAGGTCTGGAGTGGACCTCCAGCAGTCCTACAGCAGAGGGGTCTGACTATTAGAAGGAAAACTAAAAAAAAAAAAAAAGAAAAAAGAGATAGCTTCAACATCAACAGAAAGGATGTCCACTCAAGGACCCTGATAAGGAAACACCAACTTCCAAGACCAAAGATAGATAAGGTAGATAATCCACAAAGATGGGAAGAAACCAGTGCAAAACGGATGAAATCACCAAAGACAGAATGCCTCTCCTCATCCAAGTGATCACAACTCTTCACCAGCAAGGGAACAAAACAGAATGGAGACTGGGTTAGATGAATTGACAGAAGCAGGCTTCAGAAGGTGGGTAATAACACACTTCTGTGAGCTAAAGGAACATGTTCGAACCCAATGCAAAGAAATTAAGAACCTTGAAATAAGGTTTGATGAAATGCTAACTAGAATAACCAGCTTAGAGAAGAACATAAGTGACTGATTGTGCTGAAAAACATAGCATGAGAACTTGGTGAAGCATACACAAGTTTCAATAGCCAAATTGATCAAGTAGAAGAAAGGATATCAGAGATTGAAGATCAACTCAATGAAATAAAACAAGAAGGCAAGATTAGAGGAAAAAGAGTGAAAAGAAATGAACAAAACCTCTAAGAAATATGGGATTATGTAAAAAGACCTAATCTATGTTTGATGGGCGTACCTGAAAGTAATGGGAAGAATGAATCCAAGCTGGAAAACACTCTTCAGGATATTATCCAGGAGAAATTCCCCAAATTAGCAAGACAGGACAACAACACTCAAATCCAGGAAATACAGAGGACACCACAAAGATATCCCTCAAGAAGAGCAACCCCAAGGAACAAAATTGTCAGATTCACCAGAGTTGAAGTGAAGGAAAAAAATCCTGAGGGCAGCCAGAAAGAAAGGTTGAATCCCCACAAAAAGAAGCCTATCAGACTCAAAGTGTATCTCTTGGCAGAAACCCTACAAGCAAGAAGAGAATGGGGGGCAATATTTAACATGTTTAAAGAAAAGAACTTTCAACCCAGAATTTCATATCTAACCAAACTAAGCTTCACCAGTGAAGGAGAAATAAAATCCGTTACAAACAAGCAATTGCTGAGAGATTTCATCACCACCAGAACTGCCTTCCAAGAGCTCCTGAAGGAAGCATTAAACATGAAAAGAAATAACCAGTACCAACCACTGCAAAAATGTACCAAATGGTAAAGACCATCAGCACAATGAAGAAACTGCATCAACTAATGGACAAAACAACTAGATACTATCAAAATGGCAGGATCAAATTAACATATACCAATATTAACATTAAATGTAAACAGCCTAAATGCTCCAATCAAAAGACACAGACTGGCAAGTTGGATAAAAACTCAAGACCCAATGGTGTGCTGTATTCAGGAGACCCATCTCTTGTACAAAGACACACATTGACTCAAAATAAAGGAATGGGAGAATATTTACCAAGCAAATGAAGAGTAAAAAAAAAAAGCAGGGGTTGCAATCCTAGTCTGTGATAAAACAGAATTTAAACAACAAAGATCAAGAGAGACAAAGAAGGACATTACATAATGGTAAAACGATCAATGCAACAAGAACGGCTAACTATCCTAAATATATATGCACCCAATACAGGAGGACCCAGAGATATAAAGCAAGTTCTTAATGAGCTACAAAGAGACTTAGGCTCCCATACAATAATAATGGGAGATTTTAACACTCCATGGTCAATATTAGACAGATCAACGAGACAGAAAATTAACAAGGATATCCAGGACTTGAATGCAGATCTGGACCAAGTGGACCTAATAGACACCTACAGAATTCTCCAACCCAAATCCACAGAATATACATTCTTCTCAGCACCACATAACATCTACTCTAAAATTGACCACATAATTGGAAGTAAGTCACTCCTCAGCAAATGCAAAAGAACAGAATTTATAACAGTCTCTCAGACCACAGCAGAATCAAATTGGAACTCAAGATTAAGAAACTCACTCAAAACTGTACAACTACATGGAAACTGAACAACTTGTCACTGAATGATGACTGGATAAACAATGAAATGAAGGCAAAAATAAAGATGTTCTTTGAAACCAGTGAGAATGAAGGCACAACGTACCAGATTCTCTGGGATACATTTAAAGCAGTGTCTAGAGGGAAATTTATAGCAATAAGTGCCCACATGAGAAGTAAGGAAAGATCAAAAATTGACACTCTATCGTCAAAACTGAAAGAGCTAGAGGAGCAAGATCAAACAAACTCAAAAGCTAGCAGAAGACAAGAAATAAGTAAGATCAGAGCAGAAATGGAGAGAGAGAAACAATAAAACTCTTCAAAAAATCAATAAATTTAGGAGCTGGTTTTTTGAAAAGATTAACAAAATAGACAGACTGCTAGCCAGGCTACTAAAAAAGAAGAGAGAAGAATCAAATAGATGCAGTAAAAAACGATAAAGGGGATACCACCATGATTCCACAGAAATACAAACTACCATCAGAGATTACTACAAACAACTCTATGCATATAAACAAGTAAATCTAGAAGAAGTGGATAAATTCCTAGACACTTAGAACCTCCCAGGACTAAACCTGGAAGAAGTTGAATCCCTGAATAGACCAATAACGAGGTCTGAAGTTGAGGTAGTAATTAATTTCCTGCCAAATAAAAAAAAAAGCCCAGATCCAGATGTGTTCACAGCCAAATTCTAGCAGACACACAATGAAGAGCTGGTACCATTACTTCTGAAACTATTCTGAACAATACAAAAAGAGGTCTCATTTTATGAGACCAATAACATCCTAATAACAAAACATGGCAGAGACACAACTAAAAAAGAAAATGTCAGGCCAATATCCATGATGAACATAGATGCAAAAATCTTCAATGAAATACTGACAAACCTAATGCAATAGCACATCAAAAAGCTTATCCATCATGAACAAGTAGGCTTCATCCTGGGAATGCAAGGCTGGTTCAACATAAATTTATATGCAAATCAATAAACGTAATCCATTACATAAACAGAACCAAAGACAAAAAACACATGATCATCTCAATAGATGCAGAGAAGGCCTTTGACAAAATTCAACAGCCATTTATGCTAAAAACTCTCGATAAACTAGATATCAATGGAACATATCTCAAAATAATAAAAGGTATTTACAACAAACCCACAGCCAATATCATACTGAATGGGCAAAAAATTGAAAGCATTCCCTTTGAAAACTGGCACTGAAAAAGGATGCCTCCTCTCACCATTCCTATTCAACGCAGTATTGGAAGTTCTGGCCAGAGCAATCAGGTAAGAAAAAGAAATAAAGGGTATTCAATTAGGAAAAGAGGAAGTCAGATTGTCTCTATTTGCAGACCACATGACTGTATATTTAGAAGACTGCATCATCTTAGCCCAAAATCTCATTAAGATGATAAGAAACTTCAGCAAAGTCTCAGGATGCAAAATCAATGTGCAAAAATCACAAGCATTCCTATATACCAGTAACAGACAAAAACAGAACCAAATTATGAGCGAATTTCCATTCACAATTGCCACAAAGTGAATAAAATACTAACAAAGGATGTGAAAGACTTCTTCAAGGACAACTACAAACCATTGCTCAAGGAAATAAGACAGGACACAAAAGATGGAAAAACATTTCATGTTCATGGATAGAAAGAATCAATATCATGAAAAGGGCCACACTGCCCAAAGCACTTTATAGATTCGATGCTATCCCCATCAAGCTACCATTGACCTTCTTCACAGAACTGGAAAAAACCACCTTAAACTTTATATGGAACCAAAAAAGAGCCTGCATAGCCAATACAATCCTAAGCAAAAGAGAAAAAAAAAA
>NW_016107925.1:197273-264874 GCF_001604975.1 Cebus imitator | reverse complement strand
ACCTGACTTCAAGCTACACTACAAGTCTACATTAATCAAAACAGCATGGTACTGGTACCAAAACAGAGATATAGACCAATGGAACAGAACAGAGGCCTCAGAAGTAACACCACACATCCACAACCATCTGATCTTTGACAAATCTAACAAAAACAAGTAATGGGGAAAGGATTCCCTGTTTAATAAATGGTGTTAGGAAACTGGCTAGCCATGTGCAGAAAGCAGAAACGGACCCCTTCCTTACATCTTACACTAAAATTAACTCCAGGTGGATTAAAGATTTTAACATAAGATGTAACAGCATAAAAACCCTAGAAGAAAACCTAGGCAATACCATTAGGACATAGGCATAGGCAAGGGCTTCATGACTAAAACACCAGAAGCAATGGTAACAAAAGCCAAAAGAGACAAATGGGATCTAATTAAACTCCAGAGCTTCTGCACAGCAAAATAAACAGTCCTTAGAGTGAACCAGCAACTAACAGATTGGGAAAGACATTATGCAAGCTACCCATTGACAAAGGGCTAATATCCAGAATCTACAAAGAACTAAAACAGATTTACAATAAAAAAGCAAACAACCCCATACAAAAGTGGGCAAAGGATAAGAACAGACACTTTTCAAGAGAAGACATTTATGCAGCCAACAAACATGAAAAATGCTCATCATCACTGGTCATTAGAGAAATGCAAATCAAAACCAGAGTGAGATACTACCTCACGTCAGTTAGAATGGTGATCATTAAAAAATCTGGAGACAACAGATGCTGGAGAGGATGGGGAGAAATGGGAACACTTTTACACTGTTGGTGGGAGCGTAAATTAGTTCAACCATTGTGGAAAACAGTGTGACTGTTACTCAAGGATTAGAAACCCATTACTGGGTATATATACAAAACATTATAAATTGTTCTATTATAAAGACACAAGCACACGTACATTCATTGTAGCACTGTTTACAATAGCAGAAACCTGGAACCCCCCCAGTACCCATCAATGATAGACTGGATAAAGAAAATATGGCACATATACACCATAGAATACTATGCAGCCATAAAAATGATGAGTGCATGTCCCTCGTAGGGACATGGATGAATCTGGAAACCATCATTCTCTGCAAATTGATACAAGAACCGAAAACCAAACACCACATGTTCTCACTCATAGGTGCGTGTTGAACAATAAGAAGGCATGGATACAGAGATGGGAACATCACACACTGGGGTCTGTTGGGGTGTGGGGGGTAGGGTAGGGATAGCGGGGTGTGGAGAGGTTGGGGAGGGATAACATTGGAAGAAATGTCTGATGTAGATGATGGGGGGATGGAGGCAGCAAACCACCATGGCATGCATGTACCTATGCAACAATCCTGCAAGATCTTCACATGTACTCCAGAGCTTAAAGTGTAATTAAGAATATATATATTTTGTTTATATGAGGTAGTAAACTTGGATTTTCAAAAAAAAAGACAATGATTTTGTCTATAAAAGTTTTTGCAGGATTTACACAATTCTTATCAATAAAATTATACTGTATAAATATGAAAAAAAAACATCGATGATGGTTTGATAGGTGCAGCAAACTACCATGGCACATGTATACCTGTGTAAAAAACCTACACGTTCTGCACATGTATCCCAGAACTTAAAGTAAAATAAAATAATTTTTTTAATGGGGATGATTTTGAGCAGTGTGAAGGTAACAGCGTAAAGAACAAGGTGGAAGTCTGAAATCTTACAGCGTGGTATACAACAGCAGGGCAGTACTTACTCACAGATCTATGAATTACTTGCACTGGAGAAAGGAGATATGAGTGTGAAATGTTGAAAGTGTTAATGGAAGAGTCCACATTTCAGATGGCAGGATTGTAACAGAAAGTCAGTTGAGAGTTTGGGTTATTTTCAGGGCATATGAAGCACTGATATTAATAAGAAGTGAAAAACCCAGCACATCTTCCAAAGAGAAGGCAATAATGACTCCCTAATCTAAATCTACATTTTGATGTCAGGAGAGTGTGTCTTGGGAGGTGAGAAAACTTGGACTTGAATGAGTGCGAGATGTCAGTAAGAGAGCCACAAAAGAAGTCAGAAATGTTCCAAGTTGACTTAAAACTGCTGACCTAAACACCAAATTGTAGTCAAAAAATTTCAATTTGTAGTCCTTGGTTTTACAACTTTTAGGAAACTAACATGCTAGGTTATTAAATAACTTTCCCATAATTACACATTTCATCATTTATAACAGTGAAATCACCATTTGCGATTGCTGATTCATTTTTTCATAAGGCTTCAAAGATTTCCTTTATAAAAATAAAGTAAAAAGTATTCACCAGTTTCTCCCCAAAATGGATTTCCTACTTCAATGTCACCACAGATAGGGTCCTTAGATAACCTGAGTCATGCTCTCTCATGTTAACTGATTATTCCATGATGCTTTTCAACTTTGAAGGAGTGCTGTCCAAAGCAGAGGATGACTATAGCTGATCTGTTTGGGTTCTAATTGAGGTCTGTAAACCCCAGGATTACCACAGATGACAATAAGTATAAACACTTTTCTTATAAGCAAGTAAATAAGAAGTATAAAGAAAATAAATTGTCACATAAGTCACACATCGCATTGACAGGCAACAAGGCTGTGTGGCTTTGTTCGAGCTCTCAAAGCCAAAAGCACCATCATTTATTTAGCTGAAAGGAGGGTGGGGATAATAAAGATGTCTTATTCCTAGGGGAATTGTGAGGGTTAAATGAGATAATTCACATAAATGCTAAGTACAGTGCCCAGCCATAAATATGCCCTGCTATTTTGACCTGTTATTTTGGTTTGATGTCTCTATGCAGCTGAGTAGAACATATGTGACACATAAAATTGTCACCTGAAAGAAATACAAGCTAATTTTACCCACTGAAAAGAAACAAAAATGAGTACAACCGCTGCAGAAATCTAAGAAAATGTATATTCTAGCTCAGACATTGGTATGTTCTTACATTTGCTTGTGCTGCATCATAAGCAATCAAATCAAAATGAATTTTAAGAAAAATAAAATATTTTATAAATTTAAAAAATCTCTTCCTGATCTAAGAGTTTCGTAAGGTTGAATGTTTCTGTGTTGAGTACATATTTGTGTACTATATAGTGACTAAAATGTACATAGGTTACTGTCCACCTTCTTCATTCAAATCGCTCGATATCACTTTGATTTTGGAATCAATATAATGCTAGAACTGCATTTTCCCTCTATCTTAAAGCAGTCTCTTAGAAATAATCCTCAGTTTTGTATCCTTCAAATTTGTATCTTAGCACTATTATAAATATACCTTAAAGTAAGATTTTCTCACATACAATAACACTACTAGTGTTTTTGATCTAAATAAAGTGAAGAATAAAAATGACAGAGAATTATCCAATTGAAAGCACCTCTAATTTAGAAATAAGGCATAACATGTTATTCAATCATGCTAGAGTTTAGTTGCAGATGAAATTATGTATATAAAGCTACTATCTCTGCCAGAGTCAATATTGTTAAATGCCTGAGTTTCCCATCCTGTATTTTCTCATACACATTGCTTTAACTGTAGGCAACATTTAACACAATTGTTCTCTCTATAGCCAAAAAGTAAGGGACCATCTTCAAGCAACTCACTCTGCTTACTGATGCTTCCTCTTTCTTCACGTTCTTCCAATATAATTAATTAAACATTTTATTTTGAGTTCATTTCTTACATAATTTGTAAGAAATAATACAGAGGCATTCCACGTACCCTTTTCCAATTTTTCCCAACAATAACATTGTGCAAAATCATAGTACAATATCATAACTAGGATATTGACATCGACACATGAAGACCCAGAACATTTCTATCTCCACAGGGACCCCTCATGTTTCCTTCTATAATCACACCCACTGCTCTTCCACTCCTGTCCTCTACTTAAGCCCAATAGCTAACCATTTGTTCTCCATTTCTATAATTTTGTCATTTCAAGAATGTTATAAAAATAGAATCTTATAGTATGCAACTTTGGTAGTTGACTTTTTCTACTCAACAAAATTCCCTGGAGATTCATCCAAGTTATTGTCTGCACCACCAAACTATTCCTTTTTAAAAAAAAAATATTGAAACATAATAGTTGTACACATTTATGAGGCACATGTGATATTTTTATGCATTCATACAATAAGTAATGATCAAATCAGGGTAACTAAGATATCCACCACCTCAAACATTAATCACACTGTGTTGCAAACTCCCAAATCTTCTCTTCTAGATATTCTGAAATATACAATAATTATTAACTATAGTTACCTTACCATGTTATTAAACACTAGAACTTATTTCATTTATCTAATTGTATTTTCACACCCATTAGCCAACTTCTCTATTCCTCCAGGTTCTAGAGGACAGAATATTAAAGATGGAGTTCTTTTGTTGGTTTTGGGGATTCTGGAGTTGGCTATTTAACATGATTAGACTCAAAATGCTAAGGACTGTAACTTCTAATTGTACGGAGAACAATGATAGTCCTTGGCATGAACTCTTTAGAGAGTTATGCAAAATAAATGCATTTGACACTCCTAATTCACCACTCATGAGAGGCAAGGAGTTTAGTGACTCTATACATAATAAATTTGACCATACATGGAGAACCAAGGAACATAATGAAGCTGGCTAGTTGCTCCTAAGTTCACTGAACAAAGTGATGAAAGAAAATAACTAACTCAGCAATTCTGTCTCCCAGCTTCAGAAGTAGATGCTAAGTCTCAAACCTACTAAAACTGTCCTGAATGAGAATCTTATCTCCTGTAAAGAAAATGCTGAAATTGTGGAAAAACAGACACAAGTTGTTATCATGAGTGAATGGCCTACAAAGAAAGGTACATGCACAGCCTCACCAGGTGTCTGCTGTTAAAGTGAGGGCATTGATTGGAAAATAATGGAATCCTGCAACTTGGAATGGGGTTGTGCGGGAGGATCTTGATTAAGTTGGGGACACTGAGTTTGTGAACTCTAATGAAACTTTTTTTGCCAGAAGAAACAGCTTCCTCAGCTGGAAATCATCCTTCTCAGCAAACTGACACAAAAACAGAAAACCAAACATGGCATGTTCTCACTCATAAGTGGGTGTTCAACAATGAGAACACATGGACATAGGGAGGGGAACATCACACACTGGTGCCAGTTGGGGGTGGGGGGCTAGGGGAGGGATAGCAGGGGGCGAGGGAATTGGGGACGGATAACATTAGAAGAAATACCTAATGTAGATGACAGAGGGATGGATGCAGCAAACCACCGTGGCATGTGTATACCTACGTAACAATCCTGAGTGATCTGCACATGTATCCCAGAACTTAAATAATAATAATTTTTTAAAAGATAATATGAGCTGCAAAAGACAGAAATTTTAAAAAAGAAAAAAAGAAACAGCTTCCTCATCACCAGTAGTAGTGGCAATATCCCCTCCCTGACCCATGCTTCCATCAGCCTTTCCATTTTTGTCTGAGAAGATAAATTCTGAGCTGCCTGAGGCAACAATGTTGGCCTCCCCTGAGGCAGTTGCCAGGCAAGATAATGTAGATTCTCTTCAGGAGCTATCCCCAACACCACTGTTTGTTTCCAGACCTACGCTAGACTAAACCCTAGAGGTGAGGTTGAGAGTGTGACCCATGGTGAGGTTCACTACACTCGAAAAAAACTGCTTGAGTTTTCTAATTTACATAAACAGAAATCTGGAGAACAGGCATGGAAATGGACATTAAGGGTGTGAGATAATGGTGGAAGGAACATAGAGTTGGATCAGGTGGAACTTATTGATTTGGGCCCACTAAGTAGGGACTCTGCATTTAATTTTAGCTTGGAGAGTTAAAAAAAAAAAGGTTCTAATAGTTTATTTGCTTGATTAGCTGAAATATGGATTAAAAGATGGCTCCCAGTGAGAGAGCTGGAAATGCCTGATTTCCCTTGGTTTAATGTAGATGAAGAGATTCTAAGGCTTAGGGGGATTGGAATGGTGGAGGGGATTAGTCACTTTAGACTTACTCATCCTAGCTGGGAGGGTCCAAAAGATATAACTTTGACCAATGCCTTGTGAAATAGATTTGTGAGGGCAGCAACTGCATCTTTAAAGAGCCCTGTAATTGTTCTTCTCTGTAAGTCAGATTTAACAGTGGGAGCCACAGTCACTCAACTAAAAATTTTAATTACAATGGGAATAATTGTATCTGAGGTGGCAGGAGCCAAGTGATGGCACTCAACTGTCAAAGGCAAGGTGGGCATAACTATCATAATGGACAGCAAAGGCAAAGTGGCAATCAGAATAGTCTGACTTGTATAGCGCTCTGGCACTGGCTAATTAATCACAGTGTTTACAGAAGTGAAATTGATAGGAAGCCTACTGCATTTCTAATTAATTTATACAAGCAGAAAACTTCTAGGTTGAATGGACAAAAGACTAATTTGAATTATAGAAACAGAGAATCATGGCCTCTCAACCAGTCTCCAGACTTGATCCAGTTTCTAGGACAATAACTCCTTGCATGAAGCAGAGGTCAGATCCCCTTGAGGAAGTACCCCACTACATTACCAACATTTTATGCAGTGAATCTTCCATCATTCTCCAAGGAGACTTTTGGCCTTTTACCAGAGTAACTGTATTGGGGAAAAGGAAATGATCAGACATTTTAGAAACTACTGGACACTGGCTCAGAGCTAATGTTGATCGCAGAAGACCCAAAATGTCACTTTTGGTCCTCCAGTTAAATAAAGCAGGGGCTTGTGGAGGTCAGCTAATTAATGGAGTTTTAGCTCAGGTCTCATTTACAGTGGGTCTAGTGGGTCCCTGAACTCATCCTGTAGTCATTTCTCCAATGCCAGAATGTATATTTAGCATAGACATACTTAGAAGCTGGCAGAACCCCCACATTGGCTCCCTGACTGGTAAGGTGAGGGCTACTATGATGGAAAAGGCCAAATGGAAGCCATTAGTGCTGCCTCCACATAGAAAAATCATAAATCAAAGACAATATCCCATCCCTGGAAATATTGTGGAGATTAGTGCCATCAATGACTTGAAAGATGCAGAGGTGGTGATTCCCACCACATCACCATTCAAATCTTCCATTTGGCCTATGAAGAAGACATATGGATCTTGGAGAATGACAGCGGATTATTGTAGGCTTAACCAAGTGATGACTTCAATTACAGCTGCTGTACCAGATGTGATTTTATTGCTTGAGCAAATTAACACATCACCTGACTTGGCAAATGCCTTTTTCTCTATTCCGGTCCATAAGGCCCATCAGAAGAAATTTGCCTTCAGCTGGCAAAGTCAGCAATATGCTTTTATTGTCTTACCTCATGGTACATCAACTCTCCAGCTTTGTGTCATAATCTTATTTAGAAAGACTTTGATCACTTTTCACTTCTGCAAGATATCACACTGGCCCATTACATTGATGACATTATGCTGAGTGGATCCAGTGAGCAAGAAGTAGCAAACACACTGGACTTATTCGTGAGACATTTGCATACAAGAGGATGGTAAGTAAATCTGACTAAAATTCAGGGAACTTCTACCACAGTAAAATTTCTAAGGGTTCAGTAGTGCGGGGCCTGTCACAATATTCATTCTAGGGTGAAGGATAAGTTGCTGCATTTTGCACCTCCTACAACCAAGAAAGAGGCACAATGCCTAGTGGGCTTATTTTGATTTTAGAGGCAACACATTACTCATTTGGGTGTGTTACTCTGCCCATTTATTGAGTAAACCAAAAGGTTGCCAGTTTTGAGTGGGATCCAGAACAAGAGAAATTTCTGCAACAGCTCCAGACTGCTATGAAAGCTGCTCTGCCACTTGGGCCACATGGCCCAGGAGATCCAATGGTGCTTGAGGTGTCAGTGGCAAATAGGGATACTGTTTGGAACCTTTGGCAGCCCTTTATAGGTGAATCACAGCAGAGGCCTCTAGGATTTTGGAGCAAGGTCCTGCCATCTCCTGCAGATAACTACTCTCCTTTTGATGTCTGATTATATACTGGTTCATGGGCTATAACCCATGGTTTGGCTGGATGGTCAGGGACTTGAAAGAAGCATGATTGGAAAATTGGTGACAACGAAATTTTGGGAAGAGGTAGGTGGATGGACTTCTCTGAGTGGTCAAAAACTGTGAAGATATTTGTGTCCCATTTGAGTGCTCACAAATGGCTGGCCTCAGCAGAAAAGGAGTTTAATAATCAAGTGGAAAGGATGACCCCTTCTGTAGACACCACTCAGCCTCTTTCCTCAGCCATTCTTGTCATCAATCAATGGGCCCAAGAACAAAGTGGCCATGGAAGCAGGGATGGAAGTTATGCATGGGCTCTGCAACATGGACTTCCACTCACCAAGGATGACCTGGCTACAGCCACTGCTGAGTGCTCAATTTGCCAGCAGCAGAGACCAACACTGAGCCCTCAGTATAGCACCATTCCTTGGGGTGATCAGCCAGCTACCTGGTAGCAGGTTGATTATATTTCACCTCTTCCATCATGGAAAGGGCAGATGACCCCACCATGGACAGGGCAGAGGTTTATCCTCTCTGGAAGAGACACTCCGGATATGGGTTTGCCTGTCCTGCATGCAATGCTTCTGCCAAGACTACCAACCATGGACTCATGGAATGGCTCCACCATCATGATATTCCACACAGCATTGCCTCTGAGGAGGCACTCACTTTATGGCTAAAGAAGGGCAGCAGTGGGCTCATGCTCATGGAATTCACTGATCTTACTATGTTCCCCATCATCCTGAAGCAGCTGGATTGGTAGAAAGGTGGAATGGCCTTTTGAAGTCACAATTTAAAAAAACCAATCAGGTGACAGTACTTTGCAGGGCTGGGGCAAAGTTCTCCAGAAGGCTGTGCATGCTCTGATTCAGCATCCAATATATGGTACCATTTTTCCCATAGCTAGGCTTCTCAGGTCCAGGAATCAAGGGCTGTAAGTTAAGTGGCACAGCAAAAGTTCTGCTTCCTGTTCCTGCGACATTATGATTTGCTGGCCTAGAGGTCTTTGTCCCAGAGGGAAGAACGCTGCCATCAGGAGACACAACAATGATTCCATTAAACTGGAAGTTAAGATTGCCACCTGGACACTTTGTGCTTCTGCTACCTTTAAGTAAATAGGCTAAGAGGAGAGTAAAAGTGTTGGCTGGGGTGACAGACCGGGACAATCAAGATTAAATCAGCCTACTATTCCACAATGGAGGCAAGAAAGAGCATGCATGAAATACAGGAGATCCATTAGGGCAACTCTTAGTATTACTATGCCCTGTGATTAAGGTCAATGGGAAACTACAACAGCCCAATCCAGGCAAGACTACAAATCACCCAGACCCCTAAGAAATGAAGGTTTGGGTTACTCCACCAGAAACAAACAAACAAACAAACCAACAAACACAACTTGATGAGGTGCTTGCTGAAGGCAAAGAGAATATAGAATGAGTAGTAGAAGAAGGTAGCCATCAATACCAGGTATGACCATGTGACCAGCTTCAGAAACTAGGATTGTAATCGTCATGAGTATTTCCTCCTTCTTTGTTAAAAACATGTTTGTGCATGTATACACTTGTGCTAAGAAAATATCTTTGTTTCATTTCTTTTTTGCCTTTATCATGCGGCATAAGATTTCATATCAGCTTTTAAGTATTGTTAATTTTATGTAATAGCATTTGGATTGGGGATTGGTGTGTTTACAGTTGTATGAAGGATAGTTGTATTATGTTAGGTGTAATTATGACTTTATCATTGTCTTTATTTGAAAATTATGTGTGATATCAGGAGATGTGTATGGGTTCAGTTTGACAAAGGGTGGACTTGTGATGGTTAATACTGAGTATCAACTTGATTAGTTTGAAGAATACAAAGTATTGATCCTGGATGTGTCTGTGAAGGTGCTGCCAAAGGAGATTAACATTTGAGTCAGTGGGTTTGGGGAGGCAGACCCACCCTGCCAGCAGGGTGGGCACCATCTAATCAGCTGCCAGCCGGGCCAGGATAAAGCAGGCAGAAAAATGTGAAGAGGTCAGAAGGGCCTAGCCTCCCAGCCTACATCTTTCCTCTGCTGGATCCTACCTGCCCTTGAACATCAGACTCCAAGCTCTTCAGGTTGGGGACTCAGACTGGTTCTCTTTTCCTTTCAGCTTGCAGATGGTCAATTATGGAACCATGTGATAATGTGAGTTAAGACTTAATAAACTACACTCTCTCTTTCTCTCTCTCTCTCTCTCTGTCTGTATATATATTATATATATAATATATATATAAGATATATATATAAGATATATATTTTGTATATACACAAAATATATATTTATATATAAAAATATATATATTTTTATGTTATATTATATATATAATATATATATGAAATATATATATAACCCATTAGTTCTGTCCCTCTAGAAAACCCTGACTAATGAATTACCCTATCATGCCATTAAACACTAGAATTTATTCCATCTATCTAATTGTATTTTTGTGCCCATTAGCCAATTTCTCTTCATTCCCCCTACCACAACCCTTCCAATCCTCTGGTAACCACCGTTCTACTTTCTACATCTATGAGATCAATTTTTTTAGCTCCCACAGATGGGTTAGAACATGCGATATTTGCCTTTCTGTTTCTGGCTTATTTCACTTAACATAATGGCCTCTGGTTCCATTCATGTTGCTGCAAATTAGAGAATTTTATTCCTTTTTATGGCCAAGTATATTGCATTATGTATTATATACAATATTTTCTTTATCCATTCATCCCATCCCAATAGCCAAGTATATCCCAATAGGCTACATACTTAGGTTGATACCATATCTTGGCTATTGTAGTAATGCAATAAATAATCTGTTCCTTTTTATAGCTGAGTAGTATTCTGTAACACATCACATTTGTTTAACTTTTCACCTGTTGAAGGACATCTTGTTTGTTTCTATTAATTTTAAACTCTAGGTTAATATTTACAACGTTTCTAGTATGCGATACCAATGCTTTGTCTGTTTCTACAGATTCCCAGAGTTTTAGATCATGTTCCACAAATGCAACATGGTTTAAAGTTTATAAATGTAACTTTCCTCATTTAATATCATCTCTCTTTGCCTACATTATATTGGATTGTCCCTTTTATTCATCTGAGTGCCATTTGTATGTATCTCAAGACAGAAGAGATGACTTTTCCATGTTGTCTTCTGTACTTCTGCTAGATTAGAAGAGCAGTAGAGAAATCATAGCCCCAGGCACCACCAAGAAAAAGGCTCATTTGCCCACACGGACGGACTTCTGCCTCTCTCTGTCTCCTATCTCCTCCAAAATACCCTCAGACATGAGCTCTTTCATGCGTCACTCCTCATATTGAAAGCCAGCATAATTCATTTCTGAGGCCCTCAAGTCAGCAGACCCTTAGAAGAAATCCTCTCTTCCATGCATGTAGAAAGAGGCTACCAAAGACTTCTAAGAGTTATACCTCGCTGCCAGTTCTCCTGACTTCCAGATCACATATGTTCTCATTTTGCCAAAGAAGATGTGTATATTAGTCACGATTCACAAGCAACAACGACATAAGGAAAACCATTCATGTTTTTATCCCGGAGACAAAAATAGTGAAATAAAAAAAAAGAATTGTCTCTTTTGCTAGACCAGGGTCTTCCCAAACATTTCCATCCTTATCAAGTGGCCAACCAACATGGCAAACACCTGCCACATATTATAGGTGTGAGATATATAACACAAGTGTGGCTTATTTCTCAATATTGGGATATCAGGTATTAGCGTTCCTAACTAGAAACTCAAATGGAAAGAGCAGATGAGAAAAATGAATAATGGGTTCCTGGTCAGTAATTGAATACTAACAAATGTACTGTCTGTTGGCGTGTGGGGCCAGAGCTCCTCAGTCAGCGTTACTTCTGGGTGGTGGGTTAAAAAATTACATATGTGTGTGTGTGTGTGTGTGTGTGTGTGCGCGCGCGCGCACGCGCGTGTGTGTGCATGCGTGTGTGTGTATGTGTTTTATACCGGTTATTCCAACAGACATAAAAACTTACAGTTGCTCCAAGGAAGGAAGTGAGAGAAGAAATGAGAGATGGGGTGGGGGAAATAGAATCCTCACTAAGCCGGATTATCACAAAATGTATAGAATACAAAGGCTGAGGTGAATTAGGAGACCTTAAAGACACATTTTTCTTCTAACTCTGAACTTCTGATAATTAATAGAGGACCAGCAATGAGGAATAATGATGCTACATATTTGTATACTGCAGGCAGAAATGGAGGGATATCGTCTACAGAAAATGACAAGCCAACCAGTTCCAAATATTTTGTAAAGGGAGAATAATATTAACACTACTTTAAGTCATCATTATATTTTTAGTATCAAGTATGTATATTTTTAGTCATCATTCATTGTTGTTACTGTGAAATTAGCCAAACAAGCATATTAACACTTTCAAAAACTTGAATACTTACCACGTTCCCCACGCTATGCTAAGCTGTTTATATGCACTAAGCATCTCTCTCACTTCTCACTGCAACTCTTTGAAGTTGTTATTATCCCCATTTGTAGTTAAGAAAATTCCACTTTAAGGAGGTTGTCTTAGGTTCCCAATACTGTTGTAAAAAATTAATACACACTTGGTGGCTTAAAACAACAGAAATGTATTATCTCACAGATCGGTAGGCAGAGGTTCAAAGTCAAGGTGTTGGCAAGGCCCTGCTCCCCACAGAGACTCGAGGGCGGATTCTTACTTACTTCTTTCGGCTTCTGCTGGTTCTGGGTATTTCCTGGCCTGTGTATGCATAACTCTAATCTCTGCCTTGTCTTCATATTGTCTTCTCCTTTGAGTTTCTGTCTCAACTCTCCCTTGGCCTTTCTCATATAAAAATACACTTGTCATTGGATTTACACCCCATGCAAACATTCAGGACAATTTTATCATGAGATTTTTTACTTACTTATGTCCACAAAGACTGTTTTCCAAATAAGATCATGTTCATAGATTCTGGGTGTATAGGGATGGACATACCTTATTGGGGGCCACCATCAAGCCATTACAGAGGTTGAACCACATCCCCAAACCCACACAGATAGTAAGGGTCAAATTCTTAATGCCTGACCGGAAGGAACATGCTCTTAATCACTTCACTATTTACCTGCTCTCTGACAAGCTGT
Organism: Cebus imitator; assembly: GCF_001604975.1. NCBI lineage: Eukaryota > Metazoa > Chordata > Mammalia > Primates > Cebidae > Cebus > Cebus imitator. Next base: position 251,687 of record NW_016107925.1, on the reverse strand, counting down.
GTGTTCATTAGAAAAAATATTTTTGAGTTAGAAAAATGCGTGCTATTTTTCTGTAAAACATAAAGCACCTAATGCGTGATATGGGCAAGGCATTATGAAAGTGCTATTTCTAACTTCTGTTAAAATACGCAAAGTTCAAAACCATTGAATATAAATGATATGTATTGTTCTAAAACAGATCTATTTCATTTAGAAAATATTGAAATGACCAAATCATCTTTCTCAGTTTTAGCATTTTAAACTTCTTCTAGTTCACTACTACATAGTTGTTTTAAATACAAATAAACAACGCCGACAATTGCAGTAACTTATTCATCCTCACCGAGGTAGTTTGGTTCATCTCTGTGGACTTAATTATTGTAATATCTAATTAGAAGATTGCAATAGTCTTATCCTAAAACTGGAAGTAAGTTTCTGTGTAGGTGCTATTGAAAGCTATGGCCAAACTATACTCTGTGAAGATACAAAGAATGAATCACTGACGGCTGTAAATTTTCTCACAAAATCTTTTATTTTTTTTTATTTTTGTTAGAAATTAGATAAGAAGATACTCTTGCTGTTGAAACCATTTCTTGAAGTTTTTTAAGATTCTCCAGCACAGTGGCTTTTAAATGATCCATTAGTTTGAAAAAATACAGAAAAAATAATAGTCTTTTGACTTCATTTGTCTAGAGGAGAAATTCATTCTCTGCATGATTGCATAATGATGGAACATTATCAACTCCACTCATTAATGGTCCTTAACAAAATAAACACTAAGAGGGCTAATAAGTATAAGACCCAGCCTACCTCCCCCCCAAAAATACAGCTACTTGCTCTGAGCATGATTAAACAAATGAGAAAATGGCCTTATTTTCCAGAGGAATAAATGTATATGATAGACAGCTAACCAGAATTCTTTGGGCAGGGGTATCCTTTTTTTAAAATATCTTGTTATTGCTTCAGACACAGAAAACATATTTGCATGAAGCAGGCATATAGTAAAAGAGTCAGAAACAAAGAGTAAGATTGAGAGATACTGTCAACTTTCAAATGCAAAGACTGCAACTACACTAAATACAGTTCAGATACAAATGTAGAATTTTTAAATCAAATTACATCTTTTTTTTACAGAACTATAGAGTTCATAGAGCCTTTGTTATTTTGCTTTGACAGTTAAGCTATTTTCTTTTCTTTTCTGTTACAGATCAGGCTATTCTTACCAGATTTCAAAATTTTAACTGCCTTTTTTTCCAGTGGCATGTGCCCAAAGCATCTTTTTTCAACTGTTCCCTTTGTCTATATAGTAATTTGATGTAGAGAAGAAAGCAATACATTATCAGCAGTTATTGAGCAATTTACCTGGCCATAGATGAAGTAGGAGAGACACAGGAAGCATAGATAAGATATAATTAAATGCCAAATATGCGTTAAAGAAACTAACTCAGAACTGCACAGCTTCATGGAAAATGAACAACTGGCTTTTGAGTGCTGACTTGATAAACAAATAAATGAAGGCAGAAATAAAGATCTTCTTCAAAACCAACAAGAACGAAAACACAACATACCAGAATCTCTGGGACACTTTTAAGTGGTGTCTAGAGGAAAATTTATAGCAATAAATGCCTACATGAGAAGCAAGGAGAGATCTAAAATCGACGCCCTATCACCAAAATTGAAAGAGCTAGAGGAGCAAGATCAAAAAAACTCAAAAGCTAGCAGAAGACAAAAGATAACTAAGATCAGAGCAGAACTGAAGGAGACATAGACACAAAAAAACCTTCGAAAAATTAATAAATCCAGGAGCTGGTTTTTTGAAAAGATCAACAAAATAGACGAACTACTAGCCAGATTAATAAAAAAGAAGAGAGAAGACTCAAATAGGTGCAATAAAAAACGATAAAGGAGATATCACCACTGATTCCACAGAAACACAAACTATCATCAGAGATTACTACAAACAACTCTATGCACATAAACCAGTAAACCTGAAAGAAATGGATACATTCCTGGACACTTGCATCCTCTCAAGGATAAACCAGGAAGCAGTAGAAACCCTGAATAGACCGATAACAAGGGCTGAAGTTGAGGCAGCAATTAATAACCTACCAACGAAAAAAGCCCAGGTCCAGATGGGTTCACAGCCGAATTCTACCAGACATACAAAGAGGAGCTGGTACCATTCCTTCTGAAACTATTCCAAACAATCCAAAAAACAAAAGAATCCTTCCCAAATCATTTTATGAGGCCAACAGCATCCTGATATCAAAACCCAGCAGAGACTCAACAAGAAAAGAAAACTTCAGGCCAATATCCATGAAGAACATAGATGCAAAAATCTTCAGTAAAATACTGGCAAACCGATTGCAACAGCACATCAAAAAGCTTATCCATCATGATCAAGTAGGCTTCATCCCAGGGATGCAACACTGGTTCAACATATGCAAGTCTATAAACATAATTCACCACATAAACAGAACCAAAGACAAAAAACACATGATTATCTCAATAGATGCAGATAAAGCCTTTGACAAAATTCAACGGCCATTTATGCTAAAAATTCTCAATAAACTAGGTATTGATGGAACATATTTCAAAATAATAAAAGCTATTTACAACAAACCAACAGCCAATATGATACTGAACGGGCAAGAACTGGAAGCATTCCCTTTGAAATCTGGCACTAGACAAGGATGCCTTCTCACACCACTCCTATTCCATATAGCAATGGAAATTTTAGCTAGAGCAATCAGGCAAGAAAAAGAAATAAACATTATTCAATTAGAAAGGAAGAAGTCAAATTGTCTCTATTTGCAGACAAAATGACTGTATATTTAGAAGACCCCATCATCTCAGCCCAAAATCTCCTGAAACTGATAAGCAACTTCAGCAAAGTCCCAGGGTACAATCAATGTGCAGAAATCACAAGCATTCCTATACACCAGTAACAGACTTAAAGAGAGCCAAATCAAGAACGAACTGCCTTTCACAGTTGCTACAAAGAAAATAAAATACCTAGGTATACAACCAACAAAGGATGTAAAGGACCTCTTCAAGGAGAACTACAAACCACTGCTCAAAGAAATAAGAGAAGACACAAACGGAAAAGCTTTCCATGCTCATGGTTAGGAAGAATCAATATTGTGAAAATGGCCATATTGCCCAAAGTAATTTATAGATTCAATGCTATCCCATCAAGCTACCTATGACCCTCTTTACAGTACTGGATAAAAACATCTTAAACTTCATATAGAACCAAAAGAGAGCCCATATAGCCAAGTCAATTCTAAGCAAAAAGAACAAAGCTGGAGGCATCATGCTACCTGACTTCAAACTATACTATAAGGCTACAGTAATCAAAACAGCATGGTACTGGTACCAAAACAGAGACATAGAACAATGAAACAGAACAGAGGTTTCGGAGGCAACACCACACATCTACATCCATTTGATCTTTGACAAACCTGACAAAAACAAGCAACGTTTTAAGCAGGAAGTGTAATTTAAACAGGAAAGGATTCCTTGTTTAATAAATGATGTTGGGGAAACTGGCTGGCCATGTGCAGAAAGCAGAAACTGGACCCCTTCCCAACACCTTAAACTAAAATTAACTCCAGATGGATTAAAGACTTAAACATAACACCTAACACCATAAAAACCCTAGAAGAAAACCTAGGCAAAACCATTCAGGACATAGGCATTGGCAAGGACTTCATGACTAAAACACCAAAAGCATTGGCAACAAAAGCCGTAATAGACAAATGGGACCTAACTAAACTCCAGAGCTTCTGCACAGCAAAAGAAGCAATCATTAGAGTGAACCGGCAACCAACAGAATGGGAAAAAATTTTTGCAATCTACCCATCTGACAAAGGGCTAATATCCAGAATCTACAAAGAACTAAAGCAGATTGACAAGAAAAAAAACAAACAAACTCATTCAAAAGTGGGCAAAGGATATGAACAGACCCTTTTCAAAAGAAGACATATATGAGGCCAGCAAACATGAAAAAATGCTCATCATCACTGGTCATCAGAGAAATGCAAATCAAAACAACATTGAGATACCATCTCACGCCAGTTAGAAGGGCAATCATTAACAAATCTGGAGACAACAGATGTTGGAGAGGATGTAGAGAAATAGGGACACTTTTACACTGTTGATGGAGGTGTAAATTAGTTCAACCATTGTGGAAGACAATGTGGCAATTCCTCAAGGACCTAGAAACAGAAATTCCATTTGACCCAGCAATCCCATTACTGGGTATATATCCAAAGGATTATAAATCGTTCTATATAAAGACACATGCACACGTATGTTCATTTCGGCACTGTTTACAATAGTAAAGACCTGGAACCAACACAAATGCCCGTCTATGATAGACTGAACAGGGAAAATGTGGCACATATACACCATGGAATACTATGCAGCCATAAAAAACGATGAGTTTGTGTCCTTTGTAGGGACATGGATGAACCTGGAAACCATCATTCTCAGCAAACTGACACAAGAACAGAAAATCAAATATCGCATGTTCTCACTCATAGGCAGGTGTTGAACAATGACAACACATGGACACAGTGGAGTCTGTTGGGGGGGGACTAGGGGAGTGACAGTGAGGGGTGGGTAGCAGGGGAGGGATAACATAGGGAGAAATGCCAGATATAGATGATAAGGATGGAGGCAGCAAACCAGATTGCCATGTATGTACCTATGCAACATTCCTGTGTGCTCTTCACATGTACCCCAGAACCTAACGTGCAATAAAATATATACATTTAAAAAAAAACCATGATGCAATAAGCCACAAAGTGCACTGTTAACGTCTAAACATCCTCCAGCATACGCAGACTAGCTCATCCCCAAGAATGGTGGTGACATTGTGATTCACAGCAAGACTTTTAATTCTTAAGTTAAAATTATTACAAGAGTCTTCCACCAGGCGCGGTGGCTCACGCCTGTAATCCCAGCACTTTGGGAGGCCAAGGTCAGGAGTTCAAGACCAGCCTGACCAATATGGTAAAACCCCATCTCTGCTAAAAAAAAAAAATACAAAAATTAGTTGGGCGTGGTAGCCTAGGCCTATAGTCCCACTACTCAGGAGGGTTAGGCAGCAGAATTCCTTGAACCCAGGAGGTGGAGTTGCAGTGAGCTGAGATCATACCACAGCACTCCAGCCTGCACAACAGAGGAGACTCCATCTCAAAAAAAAAAAAAAAAAGGCTTCCACTGGTAGCCCAGGTGGGACTGGAGCAAGCAGTCAGTGTGGAAGTGGGTTAGGAGGGATTTTCAGAGCATCCATATTCCAGCCCTCATTTTGAATTCCACTACCTTTAGCATGTGTCCAGTGAGGTAGTATTGCTATATTAAAATCACTGTATCCAACAGAGGCTTTCCATGAATGATGGCTGACTGGACCTATTCTCTTCCAACTAGTATTCAAGTTAAGGATAACATTAATTAAAGAACTATGAGCCAAGTTTAATGAGAAAGCCAAAGTTTCTATCTGCACTGGTGCTAGGTAATGCTCAAGTTCCAAGCCAACCAGCTGGATTAAAAGCATTGTTCATGGGCTACCACAAACATTGTGCCATCTCTTCCTTTCTAATGCTCTGTCTCACCTTTGGCAGCATCCATAGAGGAATGAAATGTGCTTTTGACACTATTACCAATTGCAAAGTCGTGGAATTGACCTAAGTGTCTGTCATTAGAAGACTGGATAAAGAAAATGTGGTATGTATATGCCATAGAATACCATGCAGCCATCGAGAAGAATGAAATTATATCCTTCATAGCAACATGGATGGAGCTGAAGGCCATTAGTCTAAGTGAAGTAATTTAGAAACTGAAAAACAAATACCACATGTTCCCACTTATAAGTGGAAGCTAAACATTATGTACATATGAACATGAGACAGAGATAGACACTGGAAAATCCAAAAGGGAAGAGTGAGGGAAGGGAGTGAAGGTTGAAAAACTACCTACTGGGTACTATGCTTACTATTTGGGTGATGTGCACATTAGAAGCCCAAACCTCATCATTATGCAATATATCCATGTAACAGATCTACACATGTACTTCTGAATCTAAATTTTTAAAAATGTGTTTTGACTGTTTATTGCATTTATTGGTTAAAGGCATGTGTGTTTATGTTCCTTGATTTTAGAGCAGATGGTTAATGAATTTGTTAGTGTGTGTTTATATATGGGCCCAAATGGCTTTCCCTAAAAGTAAGCCAGCAACTGAATAGAATTATTTTATTTATCTGTGGCTGTTGGTAGACAGCACTACTCATGTGCCTCCATAGCTCTTGAAAGAAGTCTATGATCTCTCAGCTAATTTGTAATTTCTCTAAAACTTTTAAATTCCATTTTTTATACTTGGCAAATATCACTTATATTGAAATATTATCCATTCTATGTGGCTTCTATAAAGTGCCATCCAGCAAAGAATGACACCTAGCGTGCTCTCTTTTCTTCTTCCCATTCCTTTCACTATCCATGATCAATACTGCTTTTCTAAAGATTTATTGGGGGGGAGGCGACAGGAAAACAGCATGACCTGTGTACCTCATTTCCCACCTGTATCTATTGGTATGAGTCAAATTTACTGTAGCATAATGCTTTTCTTGTTTTAGCATTAAGGACAGGATTAATATCAACGCAATAGACTACATTTTATCACTATATCCTCTAGAACGTAGTTCAGCCTGATATATTCCTGATCTCATGAGCTACCAAACTTTTATGTGAAGTCCCAGCAAAAATTTGGGATAAAAATGTCACTGGAAAAAAAACAAGAACATCCCTGGTGACAAATAAAGGGAAGAGTAATAAGTATTTATTTCACATTTAAATGTTTCAATGTAGTACGATGGAATGGTACCCTCTTCCCAAATATTAATTTACATTCAGGTATGCATACATTGTGGAATATATTTTGTTAGCCTTCAAAATTGTTTAAGATTATCACTGAGATGTGTGTGGGTGGGGAGAGAGAATATATAGAGATAATCCATCATAGAAGATAGGATGAGTAAGTTGGTCTGAAAAGAAGCACTTACTTGAAAAGCAGCCTAGGAAGTATGTTTAGGAGAGAGACTTCTCATCATCGTATCCTTGACCCAACCACTTCATTTCTTACCTTTAAAAGTCATCACCTATACAGCAAACATTTTCTGTTGCGTTTTCCTGTCTATATCCTTTGCTAGTCATCCCCAACCTGTGAAGACTCTGCTCTTTTTATGTTGCTTTTCCATAATTCATATTTTTATCTTGATAACCATTATCTGCAGTTTTTCAAAACCAGTCGTGGGAAGCCACCCAGAAACAAAACACAGTAAACATCAGTAAGACATCTCATGAGCCAAGTACCCCTAAAATGAATAAGTTCAACCACTTAAGGTCACCACTGCTCCACTTAAGTGTGGAAGCATTTTTTAAGTGTCATTTTGAAAAGGAAAATATGCAACATCAGCTCATTGGGCATCCACAAATGAAACAAATTTACAATACAAAGTCATCCACCTCCTCAATTCATCAATTTACTGTTGTATCTCCCCAGATTAGTTCTTTCAATTATCCATAAAAAGCAGTTTTACATATTCACAGCATTTCAAGTTAGCTGTCTTAAATTTGTAACGGACAAAGGCAGGTAGAAATGACAAGAAGCTTCTCGACTCTAACACACTACATTTTAAAATTACTTCAATCAGCTGAAAACCAGTTTATAATGCCCAAGGTATGACATATATTTAAATACAAATTATTTAGAAATGACCTTCTATTTTACTGTACTTTTAACTATTACTGGTTTTTATAAACAAGAAATGGATAACTTCATTATAAAGATAATGATAGGTGTTATGTCTTATTCATTCTGATATCGCCAGCCTAGTCCAAGCCCTGGTGTTCAATGCTTCATTGAATAAAAACATACATTAATGAATATATGAATGAATGAATGAATACAAATGCACAAAATCACCTGCAGAAAATTAAATAAGATACATTAATAGAAAACACTACATTTGCAATAATTTAACATATTAAAGTGTTAAATTGCTCTTAACAGTCTAGTAATATATTTATATCAAAAATCCCATCTATGGCTACAGATGAGGAACCTTGCCTTAAAAATAATTTCACTTACATCATTCAACAAATGTTTCTTCAAAAAAACGATGGCAGAAACATCACAAAACGTGGAAGTTTGCACAATACCACTGTTGCTGTGTAATTAGTTAAGATATTTATCCAAGGCAAAAACAATTATCATTAGGGCAGAGAAATATTCATGTTTAGGTAATTGGCTAGAATGAGCTAAGTTATACTAAGTAACAACCCCCAAATCTCAATGGCTTAGAACAACAGAGGCTGATTTGTCACCTATGTGCTATATCCTTCCCGGAGTAGCTAAAGTTTCTGCTTCATATCCTCCCACTCTAAGACCTTGTTGATGGAGCAGCCACCATCTCCTATGTGTCCAGTCCTTGAGTGAAAGAGGAAAGACGGCTCAGAAGAATCTTGCATCAGCAATTAGATTCTCTGGTTCAGAAATGCCAGTCACCTGATCCACAGGAAGCCCAATCTTACAATGTGCCCGGAAGAAAAAAGAAGCTAAAATATTTCATAATGACTACCACATTTAGAAGGTAAATTCTTGCTGATTTCCATTCAAACTATAAAATCCTATATAATTCCTAGAAGAATAATAAACTAAAAAGATGTATTTGAACATGGCCAACTTCATGTTCCTGGTTTGTAGGTAAGTGAAAGCAGCTTTACGGATCAGGATGGAATCAAGTGCCTTCTGATGTGCCTCCAAGGTGACAGATTAAGCCCAAGCAGGATCTCTGCCCCTACACAGGTGCAGCTCCCTGGCAATCTTGCAGTTGCTTGGAGAACACCTAAAAGGAATACAGAACTGCGGACACTGTGCTTAGGGTACACACTTTTTTGCAAGTTATAAGGAGCAGAGATACTAGAGGGTAAAGATTTAACAAGAATGCAGATGTCAGCGTTTTCCAGACAGGAGAATGATACGTGTGTGTGCGTGTGTGTGTGTGTGTGTGTGTGTCTGCTCACACTTCACCTGGCTGCACTTCCCAAGAAACCAAGAGAAATTATGTGCAGCCCAGTAAAGAGAAAGAAGAATAAAATGGTCTTAGGTTGTAAATTTCAGAACTTCTGAAAGATTTAAATATTGAATATCTGATCTCTATGCAAGAACCAACCAAGATTGATGAGGAGAAAGTGTGAAAGAGACAGGATTTCTAATGGATTAATGTTCCGAGCCGACCCGCGTACCCCCATGAAGAGAACAATGGGCCCCATTTACTGCTCTTCCGACCTCTGCCTTGGAGAAGATTCTGTCTCTGACAAACTGGTTCAAGACTATTGCAAGCTGAAAAAGAAAATGGGCAGAAAACAATTGAACATAAAAATTCAAAAGAAAAGAGAGGGATGCCTAAGGAGAATGGAAAAGTGAGTAGAAGAAAAAAACAAAAAGAAAGGTCAGTTAACAGAGAAAGAGAAAGAAACTGAGAGGAGACAATGAAGTACGCTGTGGGGTTCACAATGAGAGGATTTACTTTGTGAGCTTCTGCTTGTGTGTTGAGGGTGGAGGGTCACACACAGACGAGAGGCTCCAACGAAAATGATATGAAAGGGAATTGAGAAGAAGAGGGAAAGGGAGCATGAGAAATATTCCCTGGGTTTATGAATTGCATTCCCTTTCTTATTTTCCAGAGACTGAATGTTTTCATTACTTTGGGTTATTTGGATATGCTTAGATGAATAGACTCTGTAAGGTTTTCATTTATTTTTCAATACACAGATAAGAAGTTGCTGTAATTTATTTAGTAATGAAGGAATTAATATGTCATACTACGTTTAAGAAATATCAAAGAATGTTGGTCTTTGATCAACAGAAAAAAAAAAGGTTTGACTGTCAGCATCCTTTTAAAGGTCCTCTTTTCATAAACTGAAAATAGCCTCAAGCCTTATTTGTGATGCTGTTATTGGTCTTCTTCACTGCTTTTGGACCCTGGGTTAGGTATCAATTTATTGTCATACCAGTTCAAACACACCCTTCAATATAGTACGTTGTAATCAACCACCAGCTCCTTTAAGCCTTTCTCCTTCAAAGTGAGTGTGATGTTCAACTGTGTCAGTAGAGGGCGCTGGAGGAAGATTCCAAGAGAAAGGCGTAGGTGATTTTCAGCACAGAGTTGAGTGTCAGCCATGCTGGAGCAGGACACAATTGCCCGCTAACCTTGCAGCCTTGGCCTGGTGATAACCCGTCCTCAGCCCTGAAAAGGTTTTTCCAGGCCCCCTGCCCCATGCACTCAAAGTCTTCTTGTCCTGCTGCCACATAGTGCTCACAGCACCCTCATCGCTCCAGTTGCTGATCACTTGTTCCCAGCTGTACTCCCAATGGTTACCTAGTGTTTGCCCACAACTCCACACCAGCTAACTTCTCTGCCACTGACTGGCCAAAGATCCAAATGTTTCCTTTCTTAGGTACTCTCCCTCAGCCCTAGGCTACTACCTGCAGTTTTCCTGTATCTATGGTTACTTTTTTATTAGGGTTTGAAATTATTATACTAAACTCTCCCTGTTAAACCTACTATGTTGGTTTCTATACAGCCCAGATTGCTACAGACATTTTGATGTAATTTGCTATACCAAACTCCACACCTAATACTGTTTCTTGTGCGAATGTGTAACTGCATCATTCACTTGGAAACATCCATTTTATGAATGCTAAAAAAGTGAGCAGATAAAATAACTTACATAGAGCCACAAGATTCTGCAGTAGATCCAAAACCAGATCTTCGATGACTAAAGAATTCCCTTTAGGCCAGGTGCAGTGGCTCAAGTCTGTAATCCCAGCACTTTGGAAGGCCAAGGCAGGAGAACCACTTGAGGCCAGGAGTTCAAGACCAGCCTGGCCAACATGGTGAAACCACATCTGCACTAAAAATACAAAAATTAGCTGGGCATGGTGGCAGGTGACTGTAGTCTTAGCTACTTGGAAGGCTGAGGCAGAAGAATTACTTGAACTCAGGAGGTAGAGGTTGCAGTGCGCCTAGATTGCTCCACTGCACTCCAGCCTGGGCAACAGAGTAAGTGAGACTCTGTCTCAAAAAAAAAAGAAAGAAAAAAAATTTCCTTTAATCCACTGCTGAGTAAACAGTATATATATATAAAAAAAAAACAGTTATAGATCTATGAGGAAACATGTTTTGTGGGAGGCAAGACACGGAGATGAAATGACATATCCAAAAATGTAATTGAGGGTGAGCTGCAGTCTAGATCTTGTGACTTTTCACTCATCCTGGGCCTAGAAAATATCAGCTACATCACGTGCAGGTCTGTTATTAACATGCAGCACATTCTAAAGGAACACTCAGGATCTGTTTCTTCTCTAGACATCCTGCCCCGCTGCTTCAGTGATTTAATGTTTCACTGTGAAAATTAACAGCTAAACAGTTAAAAGGGTTTTCCCTACCCACACCATGACCATACACACACACACACACACACAAGTTTTGGTATATCTGACTTCTGAGTTGCGTATATTCCTACCTCCTATCTTTTCATATTTTTTTCTTCTTATCTGTAAATGCCACCACCGCTTTGAGAAATCAGGCTATGGCAAGGTGCAGTGCCTCACGCCTGTAATCCCAGCACTTTGAGAGGCTGTGGCCAGCAGATCACGAGGTCAGGAGTTGAAGACCAGCCTGGCCAACATGGTGAAACCCCGTCTCTACTAAAAATGCACAAATTAGCTAGGCGTGGTGGTATGTGCCTGTAGTTTCAGTGACTCAGGAGGCTGAGGCAGGAGAATTGCTTGAACCTGGGAGGCAGAGGTTGCAATGAACTGAGATCACACCACTGCACTCAAGCCTGGATGACAGAGCATGACTCCATCTTAAAAAAAAAAAAATTACAGGTTATAATTTACTATATTTTTAGAGTCTTATTTGTGTATAGTGCAGCCTTCTCAATCCATATCTTGTGAGCAATTATTTGAGATATTTTTCTGTTTTTCAAGTAATATGCCTAAGAGTAGAATTTACATTAGTAATTCTCAAGCCCATGAGTCCCAAACTAAGAAAACAGAACCCACAGGTTACATGAGCTTTTTACAGATGAAATAACACCCTGTTACAAATATCTTTAATTCAAATTTGTCATGCTCTGGAGGGCTTGTCTCTTTCAAAAGTGCAGAACTCAGAAGGCCAAGAAATGGCAGTAGAAGGTGTGATCTTGAGTGTGAAATATCTGTGCAATTGCTGCATTAAATATTCATGCATTTCAGAGCAAATGAAATTTCTCTCATAATCAACTTGCAGTCACAAACTAGCATGTATCTTATTAATCTCTTAACAAGAATGAGACCAAATATAAATTTGAACCATACTAGCAATTATTGTCTGATCTGCTTTTTCTTAACTTATTAAAGAAAAAACGTTCAGCATATGAGAAAAAATGATATGAGATTTTGTTAGAAAACACTGGCTGAGTCAAACCTTGGAAGATACTATCAATTGAAAATATCTGAATGCATTTTCAGCAAGACTTATGACATTACAAACCGACATCAAGTTACTTGAAATGCATCAGATGTAGAAGTTGAAAAGCCTATTGCTAAGAATGTCAAAAACTGAAAAATAATATTAAACAAAATGGAGCCATGCATAATTCCTATGTTAAGACATTTATCATCAGTCACCAGTTTCAGATCAACTGTAAATCTTCTATTCTTTCAAAGATCTCTATGTTTCCGATTTTTTTAACTTTCTGAAACTTTACTATTGTAAGTTTCCACATAGCCTGTGGGTAGCCTGTTTTGAAGAAGTTTCTTTCTCTCTTTGGTCTACTCACATAATCTTTCTCCCCCAAAGCCTATTTCCTTACATGATTTTGGAGCAAAGATTTGGCATTCTTTCCAACTACCTTAAACTCCTCTTCAACTTCCGCCCCCAACGTTGCTATTATCATGATCCTAATATAAGCTTTCATCTTCTTTTGCTTTAATGATTCCAGCAGATTCTAGACTTGTCTTTCTGCTTCCCCTCTGATCTATTCTTTCATATTGCCTGTAAAGTTGTTTTCAATTAATCGTTCTGGAATAAATATGTATTAATTTTGAAAATAATGAAATTGCATCTTCATCTCACATTAAAGACTCAACACCTGTTATGTTATACACTTAATGTAAAAGACAAATAATCGGTAAAGCTTTCAGGAGGGTTTGGGAAACCATCTTCAAGGCCTTAGAGTAAAAAAGTTTTCTTTAATAAGTCATCAAAAGCAGAAATAAGACATATCTTAGTTTATTAAAATTAATAACTCATCAAAAAGTAAATATTAATAAACTTTTAAAAACACCCAAGAGGGGAGAAATCCATTGCAGCCCATAAAACGAGCCAACATTGGTGTCCAAAGTATATAAAATATTCTACAAAGCAATAAGAAAAGACACACAATTAAAAAAAAAGAAGAAGACTTAACAGGCACTTCATAAAAAAGAAATCCAATGTCTAAAAAATATAAAAATGTGTTATATGCTATATATAAAGCATAGATTGTGATTATATATGATTATGAAATATATGAATCACATTATATGTAGGATTATATATAAATACTTCATTAGTAATTAGAAAATGGGAATTAAAATCATAAAGAGATTCTATCACGCACCTACAGATTGGCAGAAATTAAAAGCCTGACAATAACTAGTGCTGACAAGAATATGGAGCATCAGGAACATTCCAATACAACGTGCGTCAAGGTAAAATGGTTCCTGGCACTTTCAAAATTAATTTGGTCTCTTTCACTTAATTCGAAGATATGCTTATCTCATGACCCTTAAAACTTGTGTTTCTGGAGAAACTTGAGTTGTAATTGACATATGTACCAACAACAAATTGTATAAATGAAATGAAAACCTACCTATCAATGAAAATGAATGAACTACAGCTATGCAAAGCAAGTAAGACACAAAAGGACAAATATGGGATGACTTCATTTATATAAAGTTCAAAAACAGACAAAACCAAACATAGTGTTTGGGGTACACACCTCTGCAGAGGTGGTGAAACAATAGAGCTAACCAAAGACTTGATCATCGTAAGGTCAGAATTGTGGTTTGCATTGGGCTGAGCGGGGAGGGTGTGAAGAAGAAGGCACTTCTGGCATGTAGGCAACATCCTGTCTCTGACCTGGCTGGTGGCTATATAGGTCTGTTTCATAATTTTTAAATAAATAGTACTTTTATTGTTTGTAAACTTTTCTCTATATGTGCTAGACTACAGTAGAGTATAAACAAATTTTTAAAAATTTGTCTAAGTAGACAAATGTGAACAAACTATATAAACTTGGCCAGGTGCAGTGGCTCATGCCTGTAATTCCAGCACTTTGGGAGGCCGAGGCAGGTGGATCACCTGTGGTCAACAGTTCAAGACCAGCCTGGTCAACGTGGTGAAACCCTGTCTCTACTAAACATCCAAAAATTAGCCAAGTGTGGTGGTGGGTGCCCGTAGTACCAGCTACTTGGGAGGCCAAGGCACAAGAATCACTTGAATGTAGAAAGTAGAGGTTTCAGTGAGCAGAGATTGCTCCACTAACAGTCTAGCCTGGGCACAGGGCGAGACGCTGTCTCAAAAAAAAAAAAATATATATATATATATACACACACACACACACACACATACACACACACCCCTGTATTTCATTTTTCATGGACCCAATTGTATCAAGTGTTTTTCAGTTGAGGAAATATTTGTACCATTTTTAGTAGTAATTTATGCCCTTGCGGTCCCTGTGTTATCATGGACCATGTTTTGTGTGTTGTGAAGGCTTCTTCCATATCTCCAGAGTTGGTTCTCAAAAATTTTTTATTATAGACTCTATGACCATCCCCATTGAAATGATATTTAGATCAAATCCACATGTCCTGGGTATTTTAAAAAAAAAAGATAGACAAAAGTCAAATAAGGGAGAAAAGTGTGATCATTTGAACTTTCAAACTCAAAGAAAGATAATGCAAATGGCAATATCTTTTTGATCATAGTGGGAAACGCCAGACAAGTGCAGGCTGCCTCCCTAGTTGGGATGAGAGCTTCAGAGAAACCACTGGTTCTGTCTCCCAGCTGTTACTGACCCAGGTGACTCAGATCACCTGCTCCATTTTGTTCTTTTCAATTTTCTCTGACACAGCTGATATATCAAAATGTTTAATGAGAAAATGAAATACCTTACTTGGGGAATTTTACATATTTGGCTCTTGTATTGCTGCAACTACTGTTACCTTGTACTTGTAGAGATTATTAGTATTCTCTTGTTCAGTGTACAACATTGAGTTGCTAATGAGACATGGGCCCTTGCTGGGCATGGCTCTATGAGAAGCCTTACCCAACACAAGCACAGCCACTGCATTCTTTCATAGACTCTTCCAACAATGTGATGGGAAGGCAATGGATAAGTTGTTATTTTTATTATTATTAAAATTAGACTTTGTATCAGTTGTCTTTTGCTCTAAACAACCTACCCCAAAACTTAGGGGCTTAAAACAGCAATTTTACTCAGCTTCAATTTTGTGAATTAGCTAAGCAGGTTCCCTGATCTGGTCTAGCTGTGCTCATATTGGCCAGGCTCTTCAGTGAGGCAGCTGGCACCTGGCTGACTCAGGATGGTCTTGCTTGTATGCCTGACCAGGATGATAGGGAAAATGGATCACATGTGTCTCATCATACTGTAGGCTCACCTGGGCTTCTTCACCTGGCAGACTTCCAAGAGCAGCCAAAGCGCAAACCAAACTGATAGAGACAGGAGGCAGAGAAATTCTGGGAGCACAGGTCCCTGGTGAGGGCCCCACCGTCAAGCTGAAAAGCCTTATACCATGACCCAACGTGAGAACTTACATTCCTGTTTTCCCTCTTGAATGCTGCCTTTTCCAAAACCATCCATTGCCCACCCACAGCCCATCCTGTGCTCATAAAAACACCAGGACTCACTAGCAGAGAGAGAAGAGAAACGTCCAGATTTTGAAGACTATGGTTGGATGTCAGAGAGAAGCGGTTTGACTTCAGAGGGACAGCTTGACAACGTAGTTTCAGAGAGCATTCTGGCTAGGGATGGTCAGACTTCAGCAGAAGATAACCTTCCCATTCTGTCCCCTTTTTAGCTCCCCTTCCTGCTGAGAGCCACTTTCACTGGCAATAAAATCCCCCACATTTACTGTCCTCAATTCATTTGTGTGACTTCATTTCTCCTGGCAGGACAAAAACGTGGGTGCCATAAGTGTGGGTACAAAAGGCTGTCACATTGACTCTCCACTGAGCTGCTAACATTTAAGCCATCTGCAGATGGCAAATCTAAAAGAGCACTGTATCACTCTTTCTGGGGCTTCAGAGGTCACAGGCATCCTCCCACCCCTAGATGCTGCTACAAGGCCCACACGGAGTTTTGCTCCTGCTGGCACCCAAAAGTGCTCACCCTGGCTCCTGCACCCTCTCACCTGTGCTCCTCCTCCTGCGAGGGGTGGAACACAGTGGGACAGAGCAAACGAATGGAGTCCAGCCCTGCCAGCACTGAAGTGGCCTGCTAGTTCTAGCACCCATGCACTTCAGTTCTTGCCTGCAGTGGTGTCAGGGAGATAACCTGCTTCAAAATGAGCAAGCACATTTGAAGGCTCTGCTTATGTCACATTTGCTAAAGTCCACTGGTTGAAGCAAAGCACATGATTCCACCCAGAATCTGGGAGGCAGGGGACTACCCCGAAGATGATGAATCCATGGTCATCCTTGCAACCCATCACTGCCCTAGAGAACCTTTGCTAGGGTCACACAGTTGGTGTGTGGCATTGGGACCACAGCTTATGGCTCCTCACTTTCCGTTCAATGTTCTTTGCACCGGCACAAATAAATGGAGTAGGAGCTCGGGCGGATGTACAGGGAAAATGATTAGGAAGTTGCACAGACTAGTTCAGATTGCAAAGTAATCTTTTTGATCTGAATTTTTTGGTTGATGTGCTTATCTTGTTGAAATTAACTGAATGCTTGCACATGTTTGACTGTTTTATACAATGCTAATCAATTTTAGAATACTCAAATCATCAACAGCATAAATGTGACGATAAGCACGCATCCCAGCTTCCTAAATCCTTTCATCCTCTTCCCATCTCCCCAGGGTCAGCATCTCAAGACTGCTTTTCAGAGCGTAGGCAGAAATCCTTTATTTCTTTTGTAAGCACACATAATATTTAGCTGGGTTTCACAAAGTGAATGTTCCTTAAGTTTGGTTGACTAAATGATCATTAGCATAAAGCACACATTAAAATATCACACTATTTTCTCTGGGAATATTTACTTTATTATGAGTGTTGTTAATGCTGCAAAGAGTGTTCAGTCCCCGCAGTCCAGGGAATGCCTTCATTTATATCTTTGGTTTTCTATCACTTACACGTCACATTCAAAACACTGCAGCTCTGCCCACAGGTCTGGAAAAGCCAACAGGCATAAATGGTTAAGAGCACCATGGAGCCAGATATCCCCACCCCACCCCACCGCACTGGTGTGGCTCTCACTCTCACACTTCCTAGCTCTTCATCCACAAGCCTGATGTTAATGCTTCGAGACTAGGTGTTCACATCTGTAAAGTGAAGATCGTGGTACCTACCTCAAAGGGTATGTGAAGGATTGAATAGTATCTGTTTGTAGCATGCAGCACAGAGCCAGAGCCTGGCTCATGGTGAATATTCTTATGATCACCCCCATCATTATTAAAGCATTATCATTACCGGACAAATTATTTAATGAGGGTTTGGTTCACAAACTTACATTGCAGGAGAAACTCAAAGATCTCTCTCTAAGGAATTCTAAGATTTTTTTTTTTTTTGCTTGTTTTCTAAAGTTCATTAAATCTCATTAAGAGCAAACCAGAGAAGCTATTTCCCAAGTCTTCTGATGTATTAATTAGTTCACCAAGGCTTTTCTTTCATCTCTCTATCTCCCTTGCCCTATTCAGAGGACAGATGTTGTCGATCTACCTTCATGCACTGCCTCCTACAGAGTCACTCACCACCTTTCCACATATATTCAAAAACATCACAGACGTGAAAAAAATCAGACTGATAAAAATGCAGGCTAGTCATTTGTTCAAAAAAAAGTCACCTTTCTGCATAAAGATGAGATATTTTACTACTAATATTCTTCTTGAATAAAAAATTATGTTTTCATTCAGATGTAAGAAAGAGAAGGCAAATGCTTTGCAAGGGGCAAGTCTTATTCTTCTTTGGGTTCCCATTATTTCGTAAACAGTCATATGCATCTACCAGGAGGAGAATATCTGGATGAAACAATAAATGGTTCCTGAAGAAGTCAAAGACGCCCGAGGAAAGTGTTATTAATTTTTCAATCACCATTTTAGCAATGTAAAATTTCAGATTCACAAAATTAAAATGCGATCCCCAGAGTCATAAGGCACTTGTATAATGAAGAAGTCTCAGTGGACTGGTTTTCCAAAAATATCTTGGTCATTTCCATGAAGAGCTTTTTGAAAAATAAATACCAACAATACAAAAACATGTATGTACACATACATATACACATACACACACACACATATATAATAGAGGTAGTTGTGTCCCCTTAAGATATAAGCAGTAAGGATGGCCTGCTTCAGAGACATAAATTAAAAGGCTACTCTGTGTAAAATTGTTTAAGATACACCAAAACGGGCTGGGTATAGTGGCCCAAGCCTGTAATCCCAGTACTTTGGGAGGCCAAGGTGGGCAGATCACTTGAGCCCAGGAATTCAAGACCAGCCTGGCAACATGGCAAAACCTCGTCATCACAAAACACACAAAACTTATCCAGGAGTGGCGGTGTGCACCCTTGGCCCCAGCTATTTGGGAGGCTGAGAAGGGAGGATTGCTTGAGTCCAGTAGGTTGAGGTGGCAGTGAGTTGAGGTTGTGCCACTCCACTCCTGCCTGGTGACAGAGTGAGACCCTGTCTCAAAAAATAAAATAATATACTCTAAAGACTATTCAAGTTAAAATTATTGTCTATAACAATTGCTACTATGGTTCTCATTTGTTTAGGTTACTTCACCAACTCCTATGGTAGTAATTCCGGGAGCAGTAACATAATAAGTCACCATCTGTGGAATATATCAGTGTGAATTAATTCATCCAAAGAAAATGAAACAGATTAGCTGTTTTTATGTCAAGGGAGGGAGATAAAAAGATTCTGAGCATATCTGACAGGACATCACCCTCATAAATCTTTTTTGTTTGTTTTTTGAGACGGAGCCTTGCTTTGTCACCAAGGCTAGAGGGCAGTGGCTCCATCTCGGCTCTGCAACCTCTGCCTCCTGGGTTTAAGCAATTCTCTTGTCTCAGCCTCCCAAGTAGCTGGGATTACAGGTGCATGCCACCACAGCCGGCTAATGTTTGTATTTTTAGTAGAGATGGGCTTTCACCATGCTGGCCAGGCTGGTCTCCAACTTCTGACCTCAGACGATCTGTCCACCTTAGTCTCCCAAAGTGCTAGAATGACAGACATGAGCCACTGTGCCCGGCCCACCCTGGTAAATCTTAAGCACACAGGAGATGGGGTAGGAGGGCATGAACACAGACAACGTGATACAGCTCAGTTGGTAGTTAGGCAACTTTCTCTAAGCCTTAACTTCCTCCTTTGTAAAATACGAATAATTATATTTTTTTAGCTCACCGATTCACTATGAGAATTAAATTCAATACTATAGTTGAAAAACTTTAATGTTTTATTCAAGTGTAACAAATTAAGAAAGGGTCATAGAGGTGGGTGGCAGAGGGTCATAAGTACAAAAAACTAACATGCATTAAGATGGGATAGGAGCATTGATCTAAGTAAATGAATACATAAATACATAATATAAGAAATGTCAGTTACTGAAGTTCTGCTTGAAATTACTTCTGAAAAACAATATAGATATTGTATTCAAGGACGTATTATAAAATAAGGATGAAAATAAGACAAGTTGCTGCATTAAACAAAGTTCCTTTAACTTATTTCTGAAGAACCCTGGAGACATGAAAGTCAGTTTCTTTCCTTGATCACACCTTTAAAAAAAAAAAAAAGGCAATTGCTAAAAAAAAAAAGTGGTAGATTTTTAAGGCCTGGCATGCACAGATGCCCGTGAGGTACGAAATGAGAAAGCTAAGTGCTGAGCCATATTCATATATAGATTTTATTATTTATATGGATGTTTGTAAATGCAGACAAAAAGATCTAGAAACCAGACTAAACTATGAATAGTAGTTACTTCTAAGAGAAAGAGTAGGACCGGGGAAAGGTAGGAAGGAATATAAACATTTTATTTTGTGTGGAGGAAAAGGGAGTGGATTGGGCACTGGAAAAATAATAAAAATAATTGTGATTGCTCTCAAACATTGAAAATCTGTCGTAAAACATATACACATTTATTTACATGTTTATATTATTGAAAAATTTTGCAATCATATCCTTTATAATTTCAAAATTTTTTTCTCCTTTTTTTTTTTTCAGACAGAGTCTCACTCTATCATCCAGGCTGGACTGCAGTGGCACGATCTCAGCTCACTGTAACCTCCACATCCTAGGCTCAAGCAATTCTCATGCCTCAGCCTTCCAAGTAGCTAGGACTACAGGCGTGTGCCACTGCACCTGGCTCATCTTTGTATTTTTAGTAGAGCTGGGGTCTCACCATGTTGGTCAGGCTGGTCTCGAACCCCTGGCCTCAACAGGCCTGCTCAACTTGCCCTCCAAAAGTGTGGGATAACAGGTATGAGCCACCATGCTTGGACTACAATTTCAAAACTGTACTGTATCGTGCAGCCTTATAAATCATAGCCATACTATTCTTACCATTGGTAAAGGATGGAAGGTAAAGCCTTGAAGACTAAATGGGAACTGATCAGAACACCTATATGGCAGAGGTGTTCAAGTTTCACACCTAATGATGTAATCTGAATAGGAAAAACATTAAAATGAAACATGAAGTTCTCACCATGGGATTCAGTATTAGTTAATTGCATGAGTATGAACCCCCTCAAATCCCTTCCCATTCCAGCCATGGTTCATACCCTGCATTTCAAGAAATATGAGCTTCAACTGTTTCTGTAGGCTAAAACCTTGAGAAGGCAAAGGTTTAGATGAGGAAAAGCCCCAAAATAGAATCTTCATATTCAAGAGGTGAGCATAAAAAGAAAAACTAACAAAGGATACTAGGACACCACACCTGGTCTGAACTGAGAAGGAGACTCTAAAGGGGCAGGAGAAGAGTTCCATGCAGTTGCTATTGAAACCAAGGGAGAAAAAAACTTAGAAAGAGAAAGCACCAGTTAAGAATGAAGAATGAGGCCAGGCACTGTGGCTCACGCCTGAAATCCCAGCAATTAGGGAAGTGAAGGTGAGAGGCTTGCTTGAGCTCAGGAGTTGGCGACCAGCCTGGGCAACATAGTGAGCCCTTATCTCTATATAAAAAAAAAATTAATAACTAAGCACAAGACTCTGCCTTCCAATTGACTCCAAATCCCAAGCAATGACATAAAATAACAACTTTGTAAAGTATTATCAGGAGAACCATAACTTTAAGAAATTCCTGAGAGCAATCAGGTAACATCAAACACATGGAGAAACAAAACCATGCCCCATGTGCCCACTGAAGATGGTTTAACATTCTTACAAGGGGTTAACAGATTAATCAAGGTCAAACAGGGATTATTTCCAGGAAGCAAGCATAATAGATGGCTCCCCCTTTTCTTATTTACATTACCTCGGTTCCATAATAAATAAGCAGCATTTTGTGATATTGAGAAATAATTTTTTTTTTTGAGATGGATTTTTGCTCTTGTTGCCCAGGCTGGAGTGCAATGGTGCAATCTCGGCTCACCGCAACCTATGCTCCCCGGGCTCAAGAGATTCTCCTGCTTCAGCTTCCTGAGTAGCTGGGATTACAGGTACCTGCCACCACTTCCAGCTAACTTTTTGTATTTTTCAGTAGAGGTGGAGTTTTATCATGTTGGCCAGGCTGGTCTCGAACTCCTGACCTAAGGTGATCCACCCGCCTCAGCCTCCCAAAGTGCTGGGGTTACAGGCATGAGCCGCCACGCCCAGCATTAAGCAATATTTTTAATTAAAGAAATGTATTCATTACCTGTTGCATCCCTAAAACATAGTATATTAAAACAATACTTATTTATTCTTTCATAATTTATGTAAGGCAGGAATCTGTTCATGACTTATCTGGGTCCCCTGGCTCATGGTCTCTCACAGGCTGTAATTAAAGTGTGGGCTTAGGGTTTGTGGTCTCATCTGTAGTCTTGGATAGGGAAGAAGGTGCTTCCTGAGCACTCAGTGGGTGTTGGCAGCATTCATCTCTTTGTAGGCTGCTGGACTGAAGGCTTTAATTCTTTACTAGTACTTGCCTGGAGGCAGCTCTCAGTTCCTTGCTTAGGGACCCCTACAACATAACATCATGTTTTATCAAAGTGTGAAAGCCAAGAAAACGACAGAGAGCATCTGCTAGCAAGAAAAATAGTACCAATATTTTATAACCTAATCATTGAGGGAAGTGACATTCCCTCAATGTTGCCATGAACATCAGGAGGCAGGAATTATTGGCACCTGTCATACAGACTGCCTACCACAAGGAATCCTTCTTGCCCAAATTGTTACATTTGGATCTGATTGACTCTAAAACTATACCTAAGTGCTTCAGTTAACAGATGAGGAAACTGTGACTCAAGCGATTCTTTCACTCACCCAAGGTCAAGTCTAGAGTGAGAACCAAGATATCCTCAGTTCCATTTTAATTTTAATTACCCTATGTTGTAGCTGCTTCTAAATCCAAGCACAGATCCTACATCCCAACAGCTTTAGGGTTTGCCTGTGGACAACCCTCCTTCTGAAGACCCACCAATAGCATGAAGTCTCTATGTCACTGACATGGTATTGAATCACATAGTAGCTGAGTGACTGTTTAAGAGCAGCTGTTTAAAGTAGCTGCCTTACCTCCCAAAAAAAGTACCTCCCAAGCAATAACAATATTTCATGCATCTTTATTTTTCCTTAAATCCTTGGAGCTTCCTACCCACAGCAAGAATTTAGTGAACAGTTTGCTAACTGATGAAAGTTTAAAATTTCAAGGAAGCATAAATGTTAGAGAAAGAAACATGGCATGGTTTGCTACCGAGAGTCATATAACATCCTCAAATTGTCAAATAAAAATTTCCTTAAGTAATATTTTATGGGATAATATGGGGTCAATGAATTAATGAGAGCAAGGGTCAGCATTGCCCACCTAGTAAACTTCAGTATGAGGAAATGTAAAGACCTCTGCTAATTCCCACCTTTCAGTCCCTCGCTCTGAGCTAGTTAGAATTTCTACTCCTTGGGTCCTTCATTTGCATGAGGAGGACTTTAGCTTAACTTTTTAAGAGTGTAAAAAAATATATATAAATGACAGTGAGACATTTGGAATGTATAGACCAATGAAAATCTGTAGTAAACATTCAATGTTTGAGAGTAATCACAATTATTTTTATTATTTTTCCAGTGCTTAATTCACTCCCTTTTCCTCCATACGAAATAAAATTGACCCCTAAATAAACTGCAGAGGTGTAGGTTGAACTCATCCTTTTATAACAAACCCACTCCCTCCATAATGGCACTGATCCATTCATGAAGACAGAGCCCTCATAGCCTAATCACATCTTAAAAGTCTCTCCCCGCAACATCGTTGTGTTGGGGTTCAAATTTCCAACATGTGAACTTTGAGAGATATATTAAACCATAACACCTGCATATCTGTGTGGATAAGACAGGTATTTACAAACTTCTCAGTAAAAACAATAGCTGCACATTTTGTCCAAGGCGTTATGAATTCCTCCACATTACAAACTTGCCTCCAAAAAGAAATGAGAAGGTAGGTTGTAGGAAGATAAGCCGTTTCATTTTTGTGACAGTCTAGAAAAAATATATAATTATAGCTTCCTCAACATTCAAAGATGAAGAAAATGTTCTAGCATATATTTAGTAATTGGTAGACCTGCTGTCCTAAGCATTGGTACAGCAAGCAATACTAAAACAACGGCTTGTTGCTGTTAAGACAGGTGACTTTAACATATGGGCAGGTGAGGACAGCAGTACAGCAGTATATAAGCAATTAATTCTAATGATATTCCTGATAGAAAAGTCCAGGAATACATCAGTGATTTATCTGACGTTTTTACAATGTTTATACTTTTATTTAAAAGATAGCTCTATTTCACATTTGTCTCTACAGTCTTATCAAAGGGAGACTGGGTTTTTATTCAAAGATGTGAACTCATTATTACATGCTTTGCAAGATTTGAACAGACCAAGTTCTGATTTCCTACATTGGTATGTTCATGATAAGCAAATGTGTGATTAGCTATTGGCAGCACAGAGACCAGACACGCCTTTCTTTACCTTGGGTTGACATTATGCTTTGATACATTTTTAACAGCTTGAATTCTTTATTTTTGGAAGAGCTCAAAGCAAATGACCAGGAAAATGCTATCAATGCCAGGCCTTTGTTCTTCCTCAGAAGATTTGTCTCTTTCCATTTCAATAAAGAAGATTCTGGTTTCCCTCACCGGAATCCCTGTAGGTGCCTGAAGCAGGGCTGACCCAAGATGGAAGAGAGACTGTGAACTCTAGGAATGTCTTCACATTAAAAAAACAGTGCATCAAGATTTAAGTACTCCTGCCTCAGCAAACACAGGTAGCCACGTGCTGTGGTCTAATACGTTTTCCAAAGTTCACATATTGTAAATTTGATCCCCAACCCAGCAATGTTTTGGGGTGGAACTTTTAAAAGATGATTAGATTATGAGGGTTCTGCCCGCATGTAAGGATTAGTGTTGTTAGTGGGTTTGTTATAAAAGGATGAGTTCAACCTCCTCTTCTGCTCTCTCTCTCTCTCCCTTCCTCTCCCCTAGCCCCACATTATGGCTTCCACCATGTTATTAAGAAGCAAGAAGCTCCTCACAAGATGCCAACCCTTTAATTTTGGACTTCCTAGTCTCCAGAAATTGTGAGAAAATAAATTTATCTTCTTTATAAATTTCCCAGTCTCAGGTATTCTGTTACAGCAGCACAAAACAAAGACACCAAACACAATTTAGCTTACAAAAATTTTGCACTCAAATTGATGCCCTAGGGAAAAATCGCTCAAACTAACAGATGCTCCGTCATTTTAGTGATCTTTTAGAATATTGGAATTTAACAGCAGTTTATTATCATTACCAATAACAACAAAACTGATGAGATGCAAGGTCTGGTCTTTAAGACAAAATTATTCCTACTACGTTATCCATAATATGACAATTGCAAAAAATAACTTATCAAGACTAAGTAAGAAATGTTTTCTAATAAAGGTAGCTATTGTGTTAAATGAGATTAATAGGGGTTCTGAATTTTAGAAACATTAAATTAAGCAGCAGGTGATAAAAAATAATTATCCTAATTAAGCAGAAAGAAAAAAAATAATAAAAGCACACACAATGGTCTTCTTTACTCCTGAAATGCCCTGACGTGTAGCACTAAAATCCTCATGTGATTTCTATGCTACCTTCTGAAAAAGCAAGAACTCTGCTTAATTCTCTATATAACATCAAATAATAGATTTTCCCTGGTTAGTCTCTTCAATTCTGCAACCAAAGAAAGATATAAGTGAAGATAAAATTCCCTAATGATAAGAAGTGGACATTTAAGAAGAAAGATTGTATAAAGGCACATCAATTTTAGAGAAATCAAATATGTGGGCTTGGGAATGAATCTCTAACTCATAATAAAATCTCAAAGATGCACATTGGGTTGCAGGTTGACTAATGACTCTGGCAGTTTTTGAGTGAGAGATTCAAGGCTATGGTAAGGGCTGGCTGGCATGCATATACACTAGCTTGCCTAGAGTGAGGTCCGTGAAGGATCATGTAGATGAGTTTTTCCCTACCTCTTATTTCATTCCCTTCTGTAAAATAACTGAAACCCTTTCTCAGAACCTCAACAGAATCAGAATGTTAGTCAAAGTGCTTTTGGGTAGATTTCCAAGGTAAATAAAGATGTATGACCATTAACTAGGCATGCTATATATTTTATTCTGATATCTAACATTTGATTGTGATTAATACATGTTAAATAGTCTTAGAAACATTTTTTTCTGAGAAGATAACTAAAATTTTCTAAGTCTTCTGCATCTCAGGTACTATGCTAAGTGATTTTACATTTGATGTGTTATCCAATTTAGTCTCTGTAACCCTGTAGGGTGGGTGTTTCACTCTATTTTTACAGGTGAAAAACCCAAGCCTCTGAGAAGGGTAAAAAATAGAAGACTGATAATAATTTCTTAAGCTAAACTATGAATAAGGCATGAGCTGATTGTCACCAACATCTATAAAGGAAGTTATTTCAAACATAATTAAAATTAAGATTTTTCATTTTTCACAAGATCATGACTAATAGAAAGTGTCATCCTAAGCAGCCGGCTGTTCAGTTCAGAGTAAAGACCGTCACAGCTTTCAGCTTCCACTGACGACAATTCCCATGGTTCAGCTTCTTAGATCTCTCTATACTTCTTAGAGGGCAAAAGCTCCATGCCCTGGCTAGACTGTCTGGATTTGAATCCTGTCTGTACATTGGGGGTAAATCCTAGTGATAGAATTACTGACTCAATTACCTTCGGAAAATTACTCAATATTGGAGCTTGTAGTTGGCCATTAAAAGGGGAAGAGGATGGTATCCATGAGGGTAAATTTAAGCACAGCCTGACATCATTCCACAAAATGAAAAGTGAGCATGTGCATACAGCTGCTCATAAAAGGATTCTTGGGAACAAGATAGACCATTGTCACAGCTTCTTCACCCAGGAAATGTATAGTACTTTCTCAGTGGCAGTCAGTGGTCTTCAGACATTGGCTGTGTTTCCAGCATTGGCCAACCCTTTATGTGTGAAGTCTTGTGAAACTGACCTTGTGCATTCTTCTTGCTCCCAGCCAGGGGTCAAGGAGAGGTAACACTGCTCTAGCATAAGTTTGTCTAGTCTCCTTTGGCTATTTTCATAGTGTAAATTCTGTTTGCTTCTGACATCTTTCAGTCCTTCTCCTTTGAAACTCAAAACTCTGTTTTGGAAATCAAGAAAATAAAAACACAGACTCTTCTTTTAGTAATTTTTTTTTTTTAATAAACAGAGTCTCACTCTGTTGCTCAGACTGGAGTGCAGTGGCATGTTCATAGCTTTCTGTAGGCCCAACCTCCTGTGCTGCAGCAATCCCCCCACCTCAGCCCCTTGAGTAATTGAGACTATAGGCACACACCACCATGTCTGGCTTTTTTTTTTTTTTTTTTTTGGAGGAACAAGGTCTCTCTATGTTGACCAGACTGGGTCTCCAACTTCTGGCCTCAGGCAATCTTCCAACTCCCAAAGTGCTAAGATTACAGGCACAAGCCACTGCGTCCATCCTCTTCTTTTATTGCCCTTTATGACATTTCCACTTTTCCTCGGAGCAGTAGGGATGTGTCTGATAGCCTGTGAAAAACATTAGGAAAAAGAAGGGCTCAACTAATAATGTCTCAAGATAGCATCTCAGTTTATAACTACATAAAATAGGCTGAAATGTAAGTATCTAAAGCTAGAGTTACTTCTAATCTTATTTATATGGACAAGAAAAACAAAAATACCAGATTCACTCAATTATATACATTTCACTTGTAGCTGCTCCCTTGACATTCCCTTTTTAAAAATATCTCCCCCATCATTTGCACACTCATGCACTCCAAAAGTGCTCTGAAATAAAGGCTTTGGAATGTGCTCTGTGGTAGTAGAAATTCTAGCAGTTGAAAGACAATATCACATCCTTTCCTCCACTCAGATCGCAACACACAGCACCACTGCCCAAAGTTTCTTCCATCTTCCACATCTGTATCAAATAACAACAGAAAATCTGCTTTATAAACCAAAAAGAACCAAGTTCTAAATTTCAACAGGTGAAATTGTCTCAATAATTAAATTCATATTATACATGTGAAGAGCATTCACATATATAGTGGAGTGTTGGAAGTATGTCATAATGCATAAAATATTATTCACTCCTGTTGGGAATTACTCTACTGCTTACAAGGCATCTTCCTATGCAACATTTGGTTAAATGCTTTAGCTCAATATCTCATTCAAACAAAGTGTTCCAATGGAAAAAACATTTGTGGCTTGTACTTGTTAGGGAAAGCTGACCTTCTCTCTTCATAATGAGTACTCACAAGATCAAATACACCTGGCCTTTCACCTGGTAAATGAGCCACATGCCCAGCTCAGGAAAGTCAGCTGTGGGAAGTTTGCAGAAAAATGTAGCCAGTGCTTTACATGCAATCATAACTCTGGACATTCCTTTTATCTAGTCTGAATGTTCCCATTATTTCTGTGATGTCAGTCAGCCAACTGGGCACATTAATTAATTTCAACCAAGTTTCCTTTTGAAGTTTTACCAGTGGAACTGCCAAAATCAGTCTGCTCCTGTGTGTGACATAGAGTTTGGCACACTGAACATCAAGACCTACCCTTCCCATTTGCCAGCAGTGGCAGGAATGTCCATCATATCTGCAAAAGCCAAGTAACAGACAAGTCATCCGGGAGGGCCAGCAGTCATTTAGGCAGCGCCCACTGCTATAGGCTTCCATAAAGCAAGACCTGCGAAAACTTTCCTGGAATCTTAAAAATCTAAATTAGTGAAGCAAATCATACTAAAGTAGAAAAAAAGCTGGTAAATATTTTTGTCAGAATGTGATGCCAACATGGAATTAAGCTTCAGGTCAAGCTAATGATTCACTGAACAATAGTTTACAGCACAAGTATGTGGCTGATATGCTATGACTTACTAGAGTATAAAAACACCTACATTATTTTTCCTTTGTCATTTCTGTACCACAAAAGAGATGCTGGAGTACAGTATTTCTACAGACATCATCTTACTGAGCCCTGGAAGCCCCAGTAACATGAGATAGGTGAGTAAAGCTTAACAGATAGCACAGTTCAGGAAAGATCTTGGATAATTAATGGTGATAGGAATGGTAACTGATGATTAAGATGACGAGGATATAAAGCAAAATGATAGCAAAGGAAAACAAAGCATTTCTCTTCTTCTTCACTAAACCAGGCCCACTGCTTCCTTTAAAACTCACCGCAGACCAAATTCCCAAACCTAACCAACTTAGATTACTCTTTAATTGTTCATTGCCTCAGTATTCATGTACTCTATTTCTGTTCTACCATTGGTACCAGCTATTTTACTTTATAATTTTTCTCAAATTACTGCAGATCTGCATATGTTGGTTTTCTGTCTCTTCGAACAGAAGCTGTGGCTAATATTTTTAATGCAATCAATTAAACCTGGCTTAGATCTCTGTACATCTTGGGTGCTGCTTAGTTATTAAATTCAACTTTATAAATCTATACGCATGAGGAGCACCTATTTGATGCAAATGACAACAGGCTGGAAAATGCAGAGATAAATAAGATATAATGCCTTACCTTGCATTCCTGAAACTTAACATTTAGTAGTTAAGAGAGACTTGTGACCAGTTAACAATAATAGATGGTAGGATGCCGTCATTGCTTATGTAATTAGCTAATCTGTGCACTCCTGCTAAAAAACAACAACAACAACAACAAAAGGAGTTTGCTATGGTGATTACAGAAGAAGAGTAATTCATTTACACTTAAAAGAACAGGTAAAACTTTGAAGTGAACAAGGTGAAGTGTTTCAGGAGGACAAAGGGGAGGAGAATGCATCAGACTAAGCCTGAACAAACACATGAAGTGCCAAGAGCGCAAATTTCCCTCAGGAAATAGCAAGAAGTCTGGCTGTGTACTATGCAAGTGCAGGAAAATGTAATACATGGCTGAAAGTTTAATTGGAGTCATCATAGAAGATACTGGGAGTCATACTACATAGTTGGACTTTGTTCTGTTGGCCACCATTCCCTAAAATATTTTCCAAGAAATTCTTGTTTCGAGATTATTTGTTATTTAACAGTTGTGTGGTGAGAAATTTTGGGGAAATGAGCATGAGCATACTATGTTCCCTTCTTGAGAATGTTTAACGCACATTAGTACACTAATGTCTCTGAAAAGTCCAATGATAAAGTAACAGATTTAACTCTCAATTTCTCAAGCTCTATGATTCCTGCAATTATTTTCTCCTTCTTTGATAACATCTTTAATGCCTTACAGATTTGGTCCTCAGGAGAATATTGACAAAGAAGAAATGAAGAAACCAGTGAGGCTGGCAGTTAGGGTGGATCCTCAGTTGATTTTTTTCAAACAGAAGAACAACCTGAAAAATTAAGCTGCATGCACAGATAAAGGAACTTTCACAGGTGAGCTTGCCTAACACATACCCACAGCTGCACAGATAAGAAAGGCTAAACAGGTGTCTTGCTCAGACATGCCCGCAATGGAAAATTCTGTCTCCTAACACATGCACAGTAAGGAGAACAAAGTAATAACGGAGTAACTCAAGCTAAGGGTCTGCATGTGCACTAGGAGGACAGGGTGAAGCTACACAGTTCACACCTTATGCAAATGAGATGCCCAGCCCTCATTGCTTTTTATAAAACGCTTACATTCAACTGTAAAAATGACAACAACAACGCTCTTCCAGGTCTCCTCTCCACAGCAGAGAGCTTTCTCCTTTCACTTATTAAACTTTCGTTTCAACCTTACCCTTTGTATACAAGCTCCTTAATTCTCTTGGTCATGAGACAAAGAACTCTGGGTGATACCTCACAACAAGAGACTGCTGCATTGCGATGCACTGGCAAGACTGTAATAATATGGCTTGTAAAATGTGGCTCTAGGCGAAAGGATCAATAATTTACCTGGATGGGAGTAATAGAATCTGGCTCATGTTTAATAAATGTTTGTAGATTGTCCATTGAAAAGAATATAAAAGGAATTTTAAGCAATGTAGAATCATTAATGTGAGAGCCCTGAAACCAAGCCACCAACAAATCATCCCTGCAAGGGAAAAGTAGGATAAGTTAGGACTACTCAATTTTTTATTGTGATAAAATATACATAAGATAATATTTGTCATTTTAACCATTTTAAGAGTACAGTTTGGTGGCATTTAATAGATTCACATTTTTGTGCAAACTATCACAACAGTCCATCTTCAGAATTCATCGTCCCAATCTGAAACTCTGCACCCATTAAACAGTAACTCTCCTTTCTTCCCTTCCTCCCAAGAACTGGCAACCACCATTCTACTTTCTCTCTCTATGAATTTGACAGAATTCAGAATTCTAGGTACTTCATATAAGTGGATTTATACACTGTTTGCACTTCTGTGTCTGACTTATTTCACTTACCATACTATTTTCAGGACAACTCATTTTTAAAATAGGTGGTCTAAGGTCTATGAAAAAAAATAAACAGCCACATATTATAACAGGCCTTAGAATTGCTAGCAAAAAGCCAAACAATATAAATGTAAAGCACTGTGGATATAAAGGCATTAAGACTTTCCTTAAGAAGGAAATCCTCTCAAATAAAGGGCAGAAATGGAAAGAGCTGAAGATGTATCTTCCCCTGGTATGCAATTCATTGGGAGCTGGTGTCACAGCTTGTCATTTTCTGGAGACTAATTAACATCAGGCAAGGCCTTCAAAAGGCCTTGCTTATGTATACACATCTACAATATGGCAGACCTCACCAAAGCCATTGAAGCTACTGCAGAAGGTCCACCCTAAACAAGAACATAGACCGAGGATTATGCTTTCATTCACTCCAAATGGCTACCTTTCAAATCACAGACAGCAGAATGCAGCCTGATTAGCACTCAAATATCAAAGGCAAAAATCTGACTGTTTTGTTGTGTTGCAAAACTCTCACAGGGAAAGGAACCAGAAAAAGCAAGTGTGATTGTTGTAAAGAAGGAAAGCTGAGAAAAGAGGATGGTATTAAGGTATATCTTTTTAATGTTTTTTTTTCTTTTGAAACAGGGTCTCCCTGTGTTGCCCAGGCTGGAGTGTGGTGGCATGATTTTGGCTCACTGCAACCTTCACCTCCCTGATTCAAGCGATTCTCGTGCCTCAGCTTCCCAAGTAGCTGGGATTACAGGCACCCGCCACTATGCCCAGCTAATTTTTGTATTTGTAGTACAGACGGGGTTTCACGATGTTAGTCAGGCTGGTCCTGAACTCCTGACCTCAGTTGATCCACCTGCCTTGGCCTCCCAAATTCCTGGGATTACAGGCGTGAGCTACCGCGCCCCGCAAGGTATATCTTTTTTAAAACTTCTCCATGTCTCCCAAAATCATATTATCAAGTGCAAATCACTTCCCACCTAGGCCAATTGCAAGCTCGGTCCTTGCTGACCTCCTACCCTGTTCCTAAGACCCTAATTCTCATCACCTCATTCTCCCACACCAAACCATTCTTCACAGGAGTTGCCAAATAATCTTCCCATCTAAAGCATCACCAGGGTAATTTCCTTCTCCAAAGTCTCTAATCCTCTAATGAGTCCCCATTGTCTAAACAGTTAAGATCAACATTCACAGTCCTCCCTTATTCAACCTCTTTTGAGAGACAGCCCAAACAGCTGGGAATCAGTCACGCCTTCTCTGCGTCTAGAAAACTCCTCTCGGTGTACATCATAAGTTGTTGTTTGTTGTAGACACTTTTATTTGTAGCCTTTTGAAAAAATAGCTGAGTTAGGAGAAAAGCTATAGAGTTTGCATGCTGAGATCATATTCTGCTTCCTACCTGTGGGACCCAGGGCTAGTTGTTTAATTCTCTGTGCCTCAGTTTTCTCACTGGAAAAATAAAAAATAACAGTGTCTGTGTCTCTGGATGCACATATGGGTATGTGAATTAATATGGATGAAATGCTTAGAACAGCGTGGACTATGAGCAGCGCGTAACCTTGTGCTCTCTAGCACACAGTATCATACAATATCTTATGGACTACTCAACAATGTTTCTGGATGAAAGAATCCATTGAAATTCAGTAAATAATAATGTGGCCAAATGGAAAGGTTCTTGTGTTGAATGCAGGAAATTTTATTAAAGTTGAAAATTTCCAAATTATTTAGGGATAATTATCATTGCTACTGATCAATTGTAGAAATAAAATTTTAATTGTCATTTTCTCAATTCCAATAATAAAATTCAGCCAAACAAAAGAAAAAAGAGATTGATGAGAAAGAAAGTTTAGTCGTCAATAGATGTCTGTGTTGTTCATTTGCCTTCTCATGCAAACACTATCCTGCCTCTTTACCAATCCTTCCATTACAGAATTATGAACAACACTCCTCCAAAGATCAATCATTCTGCTTCCTTACCGTAGATTAAAGTCTTATTATTTCATGAGGACACAATGTCCTCCTCAAACTTTCCCAGCAAGAGTGAACACACCCCAATGCATTAAACAATAAAATAGATTCATATACATGTTGGTGCTGAAATATAGCCAAGCAATTACCTTCCGTTAGTCATTCCTGGCTTTTGCTATTGTTGCTGTTTAGTTTTAGATTTCTACTGTGGATTTACATCAACCTTTTCCATGATGGTTTCTCTGTCTACTGACCCCCAGAACCCTCCCTCACCTTTTAGAATGTTATACTGGCTTTCTCCAACCCATTCCTTGCATTTTACTCTTGGGCCTTTATTAATGTATTTGAAACTACCATTTGAACTGGGAAATACAGAAAAGTAATCTGCAGTAAGAAAAGAGTAAAACAGATCCACTGAGGGGACTTCCTGCATCTCCGCAAGCACTCTAGCTTCTGATTGCCCTCTGGAGACTCTAAAGAAACTCTGCTCTTAGAGTACCAGGGGACCTGTGTCCTTCCCTTTTAATTCAAGTTGGTCCAAGTTAAGTTTCTATTCTAACAGAACAAATCTTTTCAGTTTTTTTAAAGATTTGTCTAAAGTCAGAAAAAATCACAGCTCTCATGTTAATGTGGCCTTCATTTATGGCTTGAAGTAAGTCTCTCACTGTCCCTGCCTCTTTTTTTTTTTTTTACTTGAGCAAAATGAGAGACTACATTTCATGCCTTCCAGAGCTATGGGGAGAACACCTAATCAATCAGCATGCTGTGTCCTGAAGAAGTGTAGTGAGCATCCCCAACTCGATGCGGCACAGTATTCTCTTATGCACACTATGAGTACTGTCACTGGAACGCCTCTCAGTAGCTCTTTAACCTAGGGGGACAACTATCACTAGTACTGGATTCAAACTGGACTCTGTCTCTCTAACTCTGTGGCAAGTATCCTAGGGGATTCATTGGTATCTGAGCAACTCAAGCTAACGATTTGGGTGACTGAACCTAAACCATCCCAATTTAGGTTTAGAGACCCAAGTAATTACATATTAGTATTAGAGACCCAAGTAATTACATATCCATAGGCTCAACTAACTTGGCAATTATGGTGCCAGCTAGAGTATATAGTCTCTTTTAAGTTCTTTCACCAATCACTTTCTTCTCTTTTATGTTGTTGATGCATCTTTTTTCTAATTTTGATCCATAAAACCTTAATTCTTAATAAGTATGTATTTTTTGAAACATTTACAGATGGCCTAATTCTTAAATCCCTTCACTTTCTCTTAAAAGGAAGCTTTTGTAATGTTTCTATCTTGACTGTCTGAAAATAAAACTGGGGTACATCACAACTAATGCTCCTTGCATGGTCTCTCTGCAAATTTGATTCAATGACAATCCAACCCCTTATAAAAATCCAGAGAATCACACACAAAAAATGAGACTCTGTTTTGACTTCATCATCGACCAAAGTTAAGTTCCCTTTCTCTGATTTATCTTCCAAGTAGGATTTAGTAATCTTGTTAAAAGAGCCACAAACTTACGTTGCAACTGATTTAAGAGTCTCCATGTAACTCCCAAGTGACAAAGGTATATGATCTTTGGATATTCATTCCAAAAGGAAACAATACAATATAAAAGAATTGGGAGCCATTTCCAGCAGTTAGCAGCAGCCTCAGCCGTCAGAACTGTGCTTGCCACCGGAACTGATAAACACGGTGTCTTGTGGTTCCCGGTGTTTGGACCTTGCCTGTAATGGCGGGAAAAGAAAATGTCATTGCTGAGCAATAACCGGGCTGCAGTCAGTGCTTCAATCTA
The DNA here is from genome assembly GCF_001604975.1 of Cebus imitator. Lineage (NCBI taxonomy): Eukaryota > Metazoa > Chordata > Mammalia > Primates > Cebidae > Cebus > Cebus imitator. The sequence goes on along the minus strand of NW_016107925.1, from coordinate 216,512 downwards.
GGGGCCAATTTCAATGCTGCTTGTTCATCCCACCCAGATATTACAGTCTTTGCGACACATTAGAGGGTTGATCTCACTGTAAGAGAAGCCCAGCTAATTTTTCTGATTCCGAACTCATTGAAGGCTGTACAAAAGCTAAACAGAATTGTGAGGCGTCTCCTGAGCCAGCCAAACCTGAAGTTAAGACTACAGAGAAGAACGAACTAGTTGAATCAAAACCCCAATTTCAGGAGCACATCATTCAAGCCTCTAACCCAGCAGAAGCAATAAAAAGGCCAAGTCTGGATAAACCAATGGCAAACTTGGAACTAAAAAGTACCTGCCTGCCTTAAACAAGCATTTGATAAACTGTCGTAAAGGAATGAATAAGATGAGAAAGAAGACAATGAAGAAATCAAGATTGGGACCTCATGTGAAAATGGGGGGTATTCAAAGACATCTCAGTGTCTGCAGAATCTAGAGAAAGTCTGTGCCTATCGTTCTAGAGCACCTGTTTTCCATGAGGAGATGAAACTCTGGAAGAAAAAAATAAACTTCTGATTATAGTATGTTCTTAGCCCAAAAGGGCTGTGCAACAAGGAAACACATGTAGACCAAAGAAAAAATAATGCTGGAAACAAAGTTATTCCGTGTAGACATGCCTGGCATCAGACAGGAGAGTCACAATTACACAGATGCTAAAAATTCACTTCCAGAACTTAGTTGAGTAGAAGCAAATAGTACATTATTAAATGTGTACATATTGCATTTGAATGCGGCTCATTGCATGGTGGCTCACACCTACAATGTCGGCGCTTTCAGAGGCCAAGGCCAGTGGATCACTTGAGCCAAGGAGTTCAAGTCCAGCCTGGCCAACATGACGAAACCTGTTTCTACTGAAATACAAAATTAGCCAGGTATAGTGGTGCATGCCTGTAATCCCAGCTGTTTGGGAATCTGAGGTATGAGAATCAGTTGAATCTGGGAAGCAGAAGTTGCAGTGACCTGACATTGCATCACTGCACTCCAGCCTGGGCAACAAAGCAAGACTCTGTCTCAATAACAACTACAACTTCAACAACAACAACAATAACAAAAACAACACATTGTATTTGAAGGAGAGAAGAAATTTTATCAAATGCAGAATTATGGATTGCTGTAAAGTGAAGTTATGCAGCTATGACTGAACGCAGATTGAGAGCACAGTAAGAATAGTGGGTCCTATGCAATAGGCATGCTTTAAATTGCCTGCAATCCAAAAGCAAGAAAAACAAACAGAAGATACAACAGAATGAGTAGGGAGTAGACGGAATCTGTTGACTATTTCAGAATTCTTAACATATGGTGAAGTGGTATATTGCTACTGCAATCTTTTGTTTCTTTGTTGTGTTGTGGAATCTGGCATTTCAAGGTCAACATCAGGTTCATAAAAGCCAAAGTCAGTTTATCTTTTTGTGCTTCTCATCCTTCTCTTGTAAGATTGATTATTCGTTTCTCCTTGCTGATAGAACCATAGTTGTGGCCTACACTTGGAAAAGCTGGAAAATAGCTCATCAACATAATTGCAGTATTTCTTAGTATAATATTATGTTAAGCAGAAAAACATTAAGAAACATTTGTTTTTGTCACATCTCTATTATAATTAGTAAAGCAAGATGAAATGTCAAATTTTAATCAATTTTTTCACAGATTTGTGTTCCTAAATTATAAAAAAATCTTTGAGGAAGAGGTGAAGCTCTCTGCATTATTTTTTTCCATGTGGAAGTGCTCTTTTTTTATAGGTGGATTAATTCTGTGGTAGTATAGTAGGTGGTTAAAGGGAAATATATGTACTTGTTAACAAATCAGAATCTGTCTACAACTAATTTAATTTAAAAATCATATCAATACTTAAATTGCTTGCCAAAGAATGCAACATTATTTAAAAATATAGGAAACCAATATGAGTACAAAGGCATCCATTCGGTTAAATTTTACCATTTTATAAGACTAAGCAATAATGTAGAAAAAAAAACTCTTTCCTGATTAAGTGTCTTTGTGTGGGGTTATGGCAAAATTGTAACTGTTTACAGCCTAACCTCTCTTAAAGCCTTTAATTAGTTACATATTTAAAAAATTATCTACATCTGGCTTCTTGGATGAAAAACTATATCTATAAAATTGTAGACTTAAAGATTTGTAGAAATACATTAGGGTATGAAAAAGTGAACTCTGTGAACTTTATGACAACTTTCTATATGTATTAAATAAAATAACTTAATTATTAAAAAAAAAAAAAAAAAAAACCTTAATAGAGTTTGAGGTGAAACTCATGCCACTGCTAACTGATAAAGGTCATATTCCATAAAAACCCTCCATCCCTTTTCTTATTGATAGATGGCTCCAAAAAACTTGCTCCCTCCAATTTCACTCCTGTATTTTGTCCTCTGTGAGCAGCCATATTTGTTAAAGCTGAAATGTCATGATGATGGATCACAACTAGACACTCTATTCGGGGCTAGATGCCTGGGCCGATCTGTCATTATGTGCAAATCTTCTTCTGGCTGGATCTGGGAGAGATAAATAGGGAAGATGAAATTGCACATGGTTTCATATCCTGCTTTAACTAAACGAACATGTGGCCCTGCAAGAATGGGGGTCAGACATCATGGGACTCCATGTAGCCTGTGATTATGGAAGGGAGCCAGCTAAGGGCCCTCCCAGCCTGCTTCTGCTTTTCTCTGGATTTTCGGACGCACCATGATACCTAAAAAACACTGAACACTATCCGACTTAAATTCTATTTTATATTTGTTCACTTCATGCTTGAACCCTTAGCCTGGTCCTCAGCTCTTCGAATTCACCCGCATCTAACTCCAAAGATGATTCCTTGAGTTCATTTCAGACAAAACCATTTCAGTCTCCAGCACGAGCCCTGGGGAAACTCACTACGTCTGCTTTATCTTCAGTGAATATCAAATCATATTTCACCACATAAAGGTTAGGATGACTTTATCAGTTTTATTAAAGCTGTAAATTTTGCTTTTAAAATCTGCCAAAGCCTATGCTTCTAGAACCCTCTAACAACAAATTAACTTCTTTTTCCTTCTTTCTCTGCTTAGTCCTCTAGCCAGTCTGACCAACAGGATCCTCCACGTAAAGCATGTGTAAAAATTGTCCTGTGATTCAAGACAGCAGAGTGGTGTTTCTGTTTTTCTACCTGGATTCACACTTGGCACAGTGCTGCACCCCAGAAAGAAAAACTGCACATCTAAGAACTGCAGTTCCAGGCAAGGCTGGTAAAGCTTTGGTCTTACAGACTTGTAATAGCTGCTTTTAACTGTTTGGAGTTTTCTACTTGGGAACCCCAAACTTGTGCCTTCCGGTCTCGCTCCTTGTTAGGACCTCCTTCTCCAGCCTCTGTGTATCATGATCTCAGCCCCCCGAGCCTAGGTCCCCCCACTGCCTCACTCCCCACACTGCCCTCACTATGCCTTGTGGGAGCCTCTCCAGAGGATGCTATTTCCTGAATGCAGAATGTACCTTCACATCTTTCAACTTTTGCTCTGAATATTCCATCCAACTACATTCTCTGTGTCTTCTTTTCCGCCTGTTGAAACCCTACAGATCTTTTAGGGACCAGGCTGAATTCACAGGCTTCACTCTCCTCTCCAACGCATCTAATCTCCTTTCCTCCTTCTCCATACTCTCTTAGCGCTTTGCATCACTTTTCCCTGTCTACCTCTCTCTCTACTTCAAATGCTCATGATCGTCCCGATTCTCCCAGCACCAGTCTGTCTTTCCAATACTAGGCATATCAAACTAATTGGCTTAATAAGTTCACATTAGCTAGGCGTGGTAGCCCATGCCTGTAATCCCAGCACTTTGAGAGGCCGAGGCTGGTGGATCATCTGAGGTCAGGAGTTCAAGATCAGCCTGACCAACATGGTGAGATCCCATCTCTACGAAATACAAAAAATTAGCCAGGCATGGTGGCGCACGCCTGTAACCCCAGCTACTTGGAAGGCTGAGGCAGGAGAATCGCTTGAACCTGGGATGCGGAGATTGCAGTGAGCTGAGATTGTACCATTGCACTCTAGCCTGTGCAACAAGAATGAAACTCCGACTCAAAAAAAAGCTTACATTAGAAACAAAAAGAAAGAGATGATGAGTTACAAGGTGAGGCATAAAATTTGCGTATGACTTATGAAGCTGAAAAAGACATGGAGGTTAAGAAGTTTGGTGCATGTTCTAGGAATAAACCAAATGCCAGTGGCTGCATCACAATAATGTCCTGAGGCTTTTTCACCCAGATGACACTCAAAGACTTAATATTTTATTTATTCAATTAGCCGACCAGTATCATTTGGCAACTTGAGGCCCTTTTATAAAACCTGAACAATTTGTTCTTCAAATCTTTGGCATTAGGAAGTTATGTTTCTAAAACCAAAATAAAACCCAAAAGACTCATTCACACTTGCATTTTCCAACATTACTAAGAAAGTAAGAAAAAAAAAATCAGGAGACTAGGCCACAGATAATGATGGGAATGTTGGTCATGGAGAAAATTCCTCTTCTTTCCCAGCCGTTAATGACAGCCCTGGGCACAAAGATCATGGGGTCTGTGTATTTTCTTAGCACGTAGAATACTACCTGGGACATGATACGTAGAATAAATGTTTTAGGAGAAAAATTCATAAAATGTGGTTCTCAATTAAGTGTGGGTGACAAGGCAGACAGAGAAGTGAAGAGCAACCACCAGCGTGGAGCTGGAACAGCAGAGTGGATGTTGGAGCTGTTGATCAACGGCATTAATAGCAGATAAGGAGTGGCTTCTACAGGGAAGACTGCTGGTTTGGTCTTAGATATGTGTTGAGCTTATGAGAACTTTGATCCCAATAGAGATGTCCATTAGCTAATTGATGACTCACGTCAGGAGCTTAGGAGGGCGGTAGCACCCAGAAATTAAGGCATAATTCCTTGGCTGCCGACTGCTAGCTCACAGGTTTGTCTAGCCTGCACAATATTATTTAAATTTTTGTGTCAGTTGAAAACTTTAACCAAGAAGACTTCACATTAAAACTCCAGATTTTCAGCTTCTCTTTAAAAAGCTGAAGATCTAGTAAAGTTATACCTACGTTCCCTCAAGTTAGCAAAGAGTGAGGGCCAAGAAGTGGCTTTCCTCCTGCATGGGAGTGCTCTCTCAGTCACCATAGAACCTTCAATCCTTGTTGTTTTTTCCCACACCATGGTGCCATTGCCATCCTGTTTGCGTGGTTATTCTTAGAGGAGAGCTAAGAAAAAAGAAATCTCCATCATATCTACTGAAAGTGGGAAAATTAAAACTACTAAGACTAGAAAAAAAATTCTTATACCTATCCAACATCTTTGTGTGTTGCCAGTCTAGCTTCTAAAGGCATTCGGCATTGCGACCTCGACATAGTTTCAAAAATTGTTTGAGTTACTGTCCTGATGTTCAGCTTTGAGTTTCATTGGCCAGAACCTCAGCAGCAGATGGCTGTCTCTCAGAAGAATACAGTGGTCTTAGGGTCCAGTTTTGCTCTCGTTCAGCATTTTCTTTGATGCCATTGCCAACCATTTTTACATCCTTGTTAAGCTGCTAGTTTATTCGTAATAAAATTATATGCAGATGTTTCCCTGATGGTATCAATGATGAAGGCAGGTTAAACTGTTACTTGCTGGGGTAAATAAGCACTGTTGTGAGCTAAAATTAGGTCATGCTTATTTTAGTAACTATGGGACTTGTGAACCTGTAAGAAAGGCCACCTCTCTATGTAGCACAGACCTGTTCACAGAATTCGAAAGCCCTTTAGATCAGTCTTTGTTGCCTACTCCCAACCTTGATTCTTAGACACTTAGAAAATAATAATGCCTTCTACTAGAATCCTAAAAAAAAATTCTTCTACCATTCGGGGAAAATAAATTGTAAAAACCTCCTTGGCTTTAAGAATCAAGCACACAGCTGGGCGCAGTGGCTCACGCCTGTAATCCCAGCACTCTGGGAGGCTGAGGCAGGCCAATCACCTGAAGTCAGGAGTTCGAGACCAGCCTGATCAACATGTAGAAACCCTGTCTCTACTAAAAATACAAAATTAGCCTGTAATCCCAGCTACTCGGGAGGCTGCGGCAGGAGAATTGCTTGAACCCGGGAGGCAGAGGTTGTGGTGAGCCGAGGTCGAGCCATTGCACTCTAGCCTGGGCAACAAGACGAAGACCCCATCTCAGAAAAAAAAAAAAAAAAAAATGAACCACATCTTGCATGAAAGGAGGAAGCACCAAATGGCTTTATTTAATAAAAATGAACAAACAAGCAGGTTACTCTACGTGGGTTCAAGACTGTAGTTCTGCTGCAAACTTGCTGTCAGTCTTTGGATAAGCTAATTAACCTTTCTAAACCTTTCTATAAAATGGGGACTAAATAATAGCTGAATAATCTACTTCTCAGAACTGTGGGAGCTAATATGTAAAGTACTTTATAAAAGCATATAACATTTTTCAAACTTTGTCATTTTGTTTTCTGGAGATAACAAATGACATATGTTGAATCTGCTTTGTGCTCAAGCCAAACTTTCATCGGCTTCCGTTTGGTTTATTAATACTACATTGATTGTTGAACTAAAATAGAGGCTTTTCATGGTTGTTTGATAAGAAAATATTACCAAGAAAATTGTTTTTGCATTGAATCATTCTTTCAAATTGTCACTTTTTAAGCTTCCCTATGGTATCCCTTAATATTAACTTTACATCTAGTATTTTGATCATTTTTCTAACAAGTCTGCTCTTCAGAGGCCGAGAGTTAGTGCAGCTTTAAAAAAGATTAAAAATAACGAACATTGCAAATAAAGTTGTGTGCTGTCACCCAGGTGATAAGAGTTGCAATGCTGCCCCCTTGTGAGGATGTTGTGTCAATGCACCTCACAGATGAAGGGGTGCAATGTGTTTTTAGAGGAGGATATTCTCACCACTAATTTGAGGTAGATGAATTCTGTGGCTCTTTATAAATGTAAGAAGCTCTCAGGTATGATGACAGTCAATGACCACAATTCTCTTAATTTAATCAACACTGCAATTAGAAGTGGACTGTTATTATAGTATTTCTGGAGTTTTCTTTGTACTCAACTGTGTCTGAAATTGGTTGCCAGGAAACAGAATTTTTTAAAATTATATTTCAATTTGAATTTCGATTAAGTTTAATGAATACATATATATGAATCCTCATTTGTCTACATTTTAGAGGGAATGATAGGCACTAATAACTATTACATGCCCACCAAGTGCAAAGCAATGGGCTTCATATAAGTTTTTAAAAATATAATTTGTTGGCTGGGCACAGTGGTTCATGCCTGTAATCCCAGCGCTTTGAGAGGCCAAGGCAGGCGGATAAACTGGGGTCAGGAGTTCGAGACCAGCCTGACCAACACAGTGAAACCCTGCCTCTACTTAAAATACAAAATTAGCCAGGCCTGGCGGCGCATGCCGGTAATCCCAGCTACTCCGGAGGCTAAGGCAGGAGAACTGCTTGAACCAGGAGGCAGAGGTTGCGGTGAGCCAAGATTGCGCCATTGCACTCCAGCCTGGGCAACAAGAGCAAAACTCTTTCTCAAAAAAATATATATGTATAAAATATATATATACACACACATATATACACATGCACATATACATAATTTGTTACATCTATCAGATATTAACTTTCCATTTTACTTAAGAGGAAACTGGGATTCAGAGAGGTTATTATTCAAATTCATGTAATGGTAAGTGATAAAGCTGAAAATCAATAACTCTCTGAGTCCTGTTAATTAAAATGATTATTTTATATATATAAATTATAAATATATATAAAATTATATATATATAATAATCATTTTAATTACACATAATTTATATATATAATTATTTTAATTAACAGGACTCAAAGATTTATTGATTATATAAATATATATATAAATGTGTGTATGTACATGTACCATATAGATAGTCCTCAAAAAAATTATCATCTAAAAAGTGACAGTAAATTAAAAATTCCAGCACATTGTGTTAATTGATGTGTATAAGTTACTCTGGAAGCACTTGACCCAGACTGAGGAAACCAGGGATGACTTCTTAGTAGAGATGACAGCTGCATTCAGGTATGAAGGACCAGGAGGAGTTCAGCAGGTAAAGTAGGAAGAAGGTAGGATGTTCCTTTCTCAGGCTAAAGCCAGATCTGTCCTATTCTGTGATTAGTGCGGTGAGATGCAGGTCCATCTAATAAACCAAAATATGAGTCTTTTCTGAAGGGTAGACATTTGTTTCTCTCTCACATGAGAGAAATCCAGTGATGGGTAATCTGTGGCTGTTCTGGCAGATCTGCGGTGTCGTTAGGAACCAGCCTCCTATCTGTCTACCCGCTATCCAAACTTACGACTTCAAGCCTAAGATGGGTCCTGAGAGTTACAGAGCTCCAGCCATCGCCTCCCCGGTAAAGTCCTAAAGAGGAAAGGAAAGAGGCACAAAAGGAGCACCCCAACACTGCGTCTACGCTCTTTCTGATGTATTTTCCCACGTTGCAAGCAGTACATCTACTGTCATATTGTTGGCCAAAGCGTAGAAGTGTGGCTATACCCAGTTGCAGGTGGCTAGAAATGTCTTTTATTGTATGCTGCCATGTGTACAATTAAAAAGTAGAAAGAAGAAAAAAGGAAGAGAATAGATGAGTAGGCTAGCAGGTTTCCAGACTCCCAGGTAAAAATTTGTAGGTAATTAATAAAAGAGAATAAATGAATTACAGCAAATAAATGTCAAAGAAGCAGAAATATTTTTCAATGATCAAATATTACAACAAGAAAAACTTAGAATATGTTTATATTTGTTTCTCTCCCCAAAAATAAGAGTGACATTGAAAGCTTGGAATATATCTGCCTAAAAAATAATGTCTCAAGCTTAGACATTCATTAGTAAACAAGAGATTCTTCATTATCCAATTTGAGAAAATATCTAAATAAATTATTAAAAATTTCTTAATGTGAGATTCGACTTTTGGTGGTAATCTCAAAAAAAATGGCTTATGTTGATATAGCTGTTTTGGTTTTTTAAAAAATTACTTTCATATTTTTTTTCAGAGATTTTTCAGAATATGTTACCTAGTCACAACTTTTAAGCATTCTTTAAATCTTAAGTACATGCTTGATAACATCTAATTGAAAAACGCAGACCCCCCTGGAAATTTGTCCAAAATATATATATAATCATACTTCTAGAATAGAGACCAAACTGCTAAGCCATCCCCGATGTTGAATTACACCTAAAACAGAATTGGAAAACACTCATGTGCAAATGTATAATCATTTTAGTCACTAATGAGGGCAGCAATGTCTGCAAGGTGTCTAAAAACTGCTTTTTGACATTGGAAGCTGTGTGCGATCTTGCACCTGGCGTGAGGTCCTGCAACACTGCCTGGTTATTTACAGCTGGAGGCGATATCTCTCCTCAGTTTATTCCTGCCTCCTGAGGGACAATGTGTTAGCTGGCCTGAGAGTCAAACTGCTGAAACATTTTTATTAGTGACTGATACTTCTAATAAGGTAAAAATGGCTAAGCGTTTGCATTAGTTTTCTATTGCTGGGAAAAAATTACTAGAAACATAGAGGCTTAAAATAAAACAGATTTAGTGGCTCATATTAATGTGTTAGAATTTCATGACAACATGACTGGGCTCTCTAATCGGGGTATCCCAAGGCACAAATAAGGTATCGGCTGGACTGAGTTCTGATTTGGAAGGTCTGGGAGAAAATCCAATTCCAAATTGATCCCTGCTGCTGACAGAGCTCAGTCCCTTGCAGTTGTAGGATCGAGGTGCCCATTTCCTTGCTGGCTTTCAGCCAGGGGGCACTCAGCTCCCAGAGGTCACCCTCAATTCTGTGCCACGTGATTCTCTCCATCTTTAAGCCAGCAATGAAGTGTCAAATCCTTCTCACACTTCCAGTGTCTAACTTCCTTGCTGTGACAAGCTGGAGGAAACTGCTTTTAAAGTGCTCATGTGAGTAGGTCAGGCCAGCCCACTTGATATTCATCAGCTAACCATGGGAGTAGAATCCATCCTATTTACAGTCACAGGGATTATTCAGGATGTGTACACCAATGAGGGGTACAGTCTTGGGGGCCGTTGAGAATCTGCCTGCATAGCGCTGCTCAGAACTTGGTTGGGGAGGGAATGCTAGGCTGAGAATGGCAAATCTCTCTTGGGATTTTAATTCTAACACTGATAGCAAAAGGTAAATCTCATTTTCTTAGATAAGCCACTGCTGCAATGTCTCATTTCTCTGCTTTTTCTGATTGCTCTGAATTAAATGAAGTTTAAAATACTCTAGAAGGACTGAAAGAGATTTGCTTGAGATTCGTTGTCACTTGGGGCTTGGGTCTTTACATAAAGCCAGAGATTGAGTTGTTTCCTACCAATTTCCAAATGGTATCTCAAAGAGCAGCTAAATATCTGATTATCTGATTACTGGATAAATTTCATCCCTAGGGTCCTCATGTGGCACCATTTGATAAGCCTGCAAAGCAGGTGAAAGAAATACTTTTGTTTTAGGTTCCTTAAGGCACCCACCAGAGCCCTGAGGCTAAGCTTCTACACCATGAGGACACTCCCTCCATGAGTCTCAGTTTCTGTGTCTGATTTTCATTCACTGATAATATTTCTGAACCTGTACATCTACAAAGTTCTAAACTCAATAAATGCATAATAGACCACTTTTAAAAAGCTACCAATTACATTTTAAAAGACAAAGATTAACTTTACCTATGATAGTAAAATGACAATAAAATATTGACTCAGCTCAAAGAAGAAATTGGAACGGATATGACGGTGAATAGACCGTCTCTAAATTAGAGTATTCCGTATTTGGTTGTAATTTCTATTGTTCTGGCATATTAGATGTTGCCTCTTTAATCTGCTGTATTTTTTCATGCAAAACTGCTTCAATATTATATTATAATAATTTGCTCGGTTTTCCCAAGGATTGAAATGAGTTCTGTATTCTTCAACAGCATATGTTTTCTGGGAAAAAATGTTATTCTTTTGCCTACTATTTGCATTGGTTAAAAAATAAACGTAATTTTTTAAAGAAAAATACTTTTTAAAAATATCTTGTTTAATTCAAACTTAAAAGAGGAACTACAGCTAGACAAAATGTATAGAAACATTTTAAACCTTATTATTAATAAATAAAATTCAAAAACAAGAACATGGTACTGTGTTTTTTAATATAATAGCTTCACTGAGATATAATTCACATGTTATGCAATGCATCATTTAAAGCATATAATTCAATAGATTTTAGAATATTCACAAAATTGTACAACTGCCGCAATTTTAGAATATTTTCATCACCCCAAAAAGAAAGCCCATATTTCCCCACAAACCGCCCTGCCGCAGGCTACCACTCATCTGTTTGCTGTCTCTCTAGATTTGTCTCTTCTGGTCATTTCATCACACAGTAGATGGTTTTTGTGACTGGCTTCTTTCATTTATCAGCATTTTCAAGGCTTGTTCATGATGTAGCATATATCAGTATTTCCAATGGCACCTTTTTTTTTGACACAGGGAGTCTTGCTCTGTCGCCAGGCTGGAGGGCAGTGGCACAATCTCAGCTCATTGCAACCTCCACCTCCTGGGTTCAAGCAATTCCTCTGCCTCAGCCTCCAAAATAGCTGGAATTAGAGGCGCACAGCCACCATGCCCAGCTGATTTTCTGTATTTTAGTAGAGACGGACTTCACCATGTTGGCCAGGATGGTCTTGATCTCTTGACCTCGTGATCTGTCCTCCTTGACCTCCCGAAGTGCTAGGATTACCGGTGTAAGCCACTGCACCCAGCTGGTACCATTTTTAACTAATAGATTATTTTTGAAATTTCATGATGTGATGTTGGTGAAGTGGTCCTCTGTGTATTATCAGTATCCTGGTTTTACAAAGGAATTTAGCAACGTGTACTCAGTCTGAGAAGGACTTCCTCCTTAATTGGATACTAGTCAGGATCCTCAGCACTCTTTTTGACCAGTCCTCATCCTTGGCCTACTAAGTCCAGTTTTAGCAAGAATCCTGAGAAACCGGTTTAGCAGAAACTCCCTCTATCATTGATCAAGTTCCTCATTTTCCCAACTGTCGATATCTAATCAATTTCCTCAGTAATTTTTCATTCACTGACCCCACCCTGTCTAATGGCCATGCATCCCAGGCTGCCCCGGCTGTGTTCAGAATCCAGTTTTGTACTGAAGTCTCTCTCCTGCACTGCAGTAACTGGACAGAAAAAAAAAAAAAAATCTATCTTGCCATTTTTAACAAATGTCTATTGTAATTTCTCTTTGGCAAGTCCAAAATATACTAAATAAGCTTTGAATAAAAATTTTTATCTCTGGGAGTTTGTCTTAAGGAAATAATTTAGAGTCAAGTAAAAAGATGTATTTATGAATTTCATGGTAGTGAATAAAATAGCAAATGAATGGGAGCAGGTAATTCATTCTTAAAATATTCAACACTAGGGAAATGAGTCAGCAAGGCAACATGTAGCAACCCAATGATATATACTGTATTTATTAACAGGCACAGTTATGAAGCTATGGCAATATAAAAAGGTTGCTGAAGTGCTTGGCATAAATTTAGGGTTCAAAGCATTTGAGAAATATAAATATAATATTTTTATCTTCAAAACAGTGGCATTTTTAAAAATTGAAGTTATTCAATACAAAACGCGATATAAGAGGCATCATTATACATAATGTGCGGACCCTGTTTGAAATATACTTTAAACAAAATAAATAATATATTTGGGGAACAATAAAGGAATTTTGAATACAAACTGGTTATTACATTATGTAAATGTATTATACATTCTATATTACAAAAAAAAAAGCTCTTAACTTTTAGAAATGTAAAATGAAGAGCAAAATATCCTGTTATCTGAGATTTGTTTTAAAATTCTCCTGAAAGAAATTTTTTTCTCCTAAAAGAAAAAAATTAAGTGAACAATTAAAGTAGATAGTAGTTGCTCAATTTAGGTATTCCAGTTTTCAATTGCTTTTTAACAAATTATGCAAAAACAGAGTCTTAAGACAATAATAATCTTTATTTTCTCAATAATTTGGAAGTTGACTCAAATCAGTTAGGTCTCTCTCAGGGACTCTCCCGCAGTACTGACGACAGTACTGGAACTGGGTCATTCTTCACTCAAACAAACCGGAGCTAGAAGAGCTGAAACTCGTGTTTCCCTTCCCTCCCCCTCTTCTCCTGCCTTTTCTCTCCCCCTCACTCCCAAGCGGTTTTTCCATTTGGTCGCCTCAGGGAAAACAAACTTCTTATATTGTAGCTGAAGAATCCCAGAGTAAGTGTCCCAAAATAAACCAGAGGAAATTATGTATTACTTTTAAGCTATTTTTTGAAGTTATGTAGCATCACTTCAGTTTTACTCCAGACACAAAAGTCCACCCAGGTCTAGTGGAGGGAACCACCTTTTGGTGGGGTCGTGGCAAGGTCGCACTGTAAGAATGGGTGAGACCAGCGTTACTGTTCCAGCCATCTTGTTCTGTTTTGTTTTGTTTTGTTTTGTTTTGTTTTGTTCTGTTCTGTTCTGTTCTGTTCTGTTCTGTTCTGTTCTGTTCTGTTCTGTGGTTGTAGAGCCTCCCTGAATCACCCAGGCTGGAGTGCGGTAGCGCAGTGTCGGCTCACTGCAACCTCCGCCTCCCAAGTAGCTGCAATCGCAGCCACCACGCCAGGCTAATTTTTGTATTTTTAGTAGACACAGGGTTTCACCATGTTGGCCAGGCTGGTCTCGAAATCCTGACCTGAAGTGATCCTCCCACGTCGGCCTCCCAAAGCGCTGGGATTACAGGCGCCGACGCCAGCCATCTTTGAAAAATATTGCCACACCAGGTGATGAGTACTTGAAATTCGTTATAATATTCTTTTAAATATTTTGACATTTTTACTTTTGACTTGGGAAAAAAAGACTAAAATGAAATGCACCAGAATATGCACAGTAATTATATTAAATAATTGTCTACCCTCTTAAATTGGCTATAACGTCATATTAATTCTGTTACTGAATAAAAATATATAATTTCAAAGAGTGGTTCTCTTAATTCCTTCCCAATAGCTAAAAGTAGCCAGGATATCCTAATCTAAAAATAAGCCACAACAAACATCATCACTAAATGCTACAAACATTTTCTTATTTATTTTACATCTTTTCTTTTTCTATTCTAATGTTGGAGCTCAGAGAGCAAATATTTTTATCCCAGCTTGGATAAGAATCAAGTTTTACATAAGCCAGGAGCCCAAGGTCAATGGATTAGTTACTGAATATGTAAATCATCTAAAGTGCTGTGCAAACCTTGGTGAACGTGCATCAGTGCATCTTATAGAAGAGAGGATCTATAGTTTCTACCAAATTCTGAGATAAATACTTTAAGAATCACAATTACTCTTGTTGTTGCAAAAAAGTTTAACATTTTTCCTAGCTCTGTGGATTCACTGAAAGCAGATAGACCACATTTCTACATCTCTGACCATTTATTTTCTCTTCATCATTCCCCACCTCATTCACATCCACAAATACAGATTATACTTCCCAGCTTCTCCCTAGAGTCACAGGGTAATATGTGAGCATAAGGCCCTAGCTGTCCTTTTGATAATACCCAATGAGTATTCACAAGCCCAGGATTCTGTGTCTTTAAATCTGGGTATTTGAGGAAGAATATTCCTGGATGCTATTTCCTTCTACCCAACACTACATTGTACTATATTTTGTTAACATTTAGTTCTTCTCGAAAATCATCAAATAGCATTTTTGCCAGTTCAGTGTGTGTGTGTGTGTGTGTGTGTGTGTGTGTGTTTTCTTTTCCCAACAGGTTTAGGATCGTATTTTTAATCAGATTTTTCTCCAATTTTATCATGTTATGTTCTTTTGTTTCTCTCGACTTTGCAGGGATGAATATTGAGTTCAAATTATTTGATTTATATCCTACTACCTCTGATTCTAAGTTGGACAATATTTATATTGTTTTGCAAGAGAGAACTTCAGGAGTTTGTTTTAGCTATTAGTTTGCTCTTATTATAGAAGAAAATAACCTCACGAGGAATTAAAAAAAAAAAAAGATTGAGGAAAAAAAGGACAAGCATGTGGTTTCTAAGAATGAATGTTCTCAGAAACCCAGCAAGAAACTCGTGTTGTTTCCCAGTCACCTTGCCTGCCTTCTTGGGCAAGTCCATTTGCTTCTGCACTTTAGCTACTATTGATGCACCATTAACCTCCTGGTCTGAATCCCCAGAACTCACACAGAAAGAAAGTGTGCTGGTCCGCAATCTCTTATTTGCAATTCCAAAATTCAAAAAGTGCTGAAATATGAATGCTTTTTCATAACTCATTTTGTGTTCAAAAATGAATGCATCTGAATTCATGAATGAATCTGAATTCACTTAGTAATAAAACTTGATCTGTATTGATGTAAGGCTGCTTTAAATTACTGTTTTTTCCTCTTAAGGAATCATAGGGTTAACTGTAGAACTGTTACCGTGTTTGATAACCACGTGCTCTCCTAATCCTCCTTTGAAAGTTCTACATAATATAGGGTTATGTATCGTTTAAAGTGTCTAAAACAGAAATATCTGAATATAAAGCATAGACCCCATATGTTTCCTATAAAAAATTGTATATCTAGCCTGGAAAACATGGAAAAACCCCATTTCTAAAAAAAAACACCCAAAAAATTAGCCAGGCATGGTGTGCCTGTAGTCCCAGCTAATCGAGAGAATGAGGTGGGAGGATGGCTTGAGCCCAAGAGGTCGAGGCTGCAGTGAGTCAAGGTCATGCCACTGCACTCTCGCCTGGCAACAGAGCAAGACCCTGTCTAAAAAACAAACAAACAAACAAAAACTACACAATTGTAGATCTAAACTGACATTGCATTTGATATATTTGATCTAAATAATTTAATGCACCCTAAAGGCATTTTAACAAGTAATGAGACAGAAAAATATTAATTAACTTCTTAGAGGGAATGTTTTAATAAAATAGCTACCTCAATAAGATCACTTGTCTTTATTAAGATCTAAGAAAAATCTGAAAAAGAAGAGAAAGAAGAGTAATAATCATAGCTAAGATTTATTCAGCCCTGAGAAATTGCTAGACACTCTATTAATTTACATTTATCTACATTATTTCATTAGTTCCTCTAAACTACAATGTGAAGTATGTATTTCCATTATACTTACTCTATAAATGAGAAAACTGAGGCACAAAATAGTTAACTAACATACAAGAATACATTTACAAGTGGTTGAGATAAAATCTAACTCTAGGTAGTCTGACTCCAGAGGCTGTACATCAAACCTATGTGGTATATTGGCTCAATAATAATAGGAAACCAGCCGTAAAATGTATTAAAATACTACAGTCATGAACAGTTTAGTGCTGGCACAGGAATAAACAGACATGCTAAAACTAGTGAGTAAGATTTTCATGAGTGTTCCAGTTGTCTACAACTGCACAACAAACAACCACAAAACTTCGTGGCTTGAAAATATATATTGTCTCTAATGGTTTTGTTAGTTGACTGGGCTCAGCTGGGTAGGTCTTGTTCAGAGTTTTTCATGTGATTGCAGTCCAATGATGTCTGGAGCTAGAATCATCCGAAGGCTCATCTGGGACGGATGTCCAAGATGGCCCACTCACGTGGTTGGCAGTTGATGCTATTATTAGCTGGGATGGTAAACTGAAACAGCCACACAAGGACTCTCCATGTGGCTTGGGGTTTTCATAGGATGACTGCTAGGTTCTACATGGGGGCATTCCAAGAATGAGTGTCCTAAGAAACTCAGGCAAAAGCTATAAGACATCGTATGGCTTAGCTTAGCGTCATCGGAAGTTAGACATTCCAGAACATCTCTTTTCTCCACATTCTGTTGGTCTAGCAGGTCACTAATTCTAGCCCAGATTCAAGAAGAAGGTAATTTGACCCTACTTCTTGATACAAGATGCAGCATAGGCACACAGGGAGGAAAGCAATTGATGGACATCTTTGGATACTAGTAACTGAGGTTCACCTTCTGGTCACCTCAATTTACATTTTTCCCATTAGCAAAATAGGCTTGTCACCATTCCCAAGACCCCCGTGATGATATCTTACTGTGTCATCAGCTCAAGGTTCAGGATCTACTCATTTAAATCAGACCCAGGTACAGATGCAGATGAAGTTCATTAGGTATGGCTTCAGTATGGCTGTTCTCAGTCTGAAGATCTATGAACTAAGAGACCGGTTATCTTTCTGCCTACACACTGCATGCAATGATAGTACAGAAATATAATAAGCACAACAATTTTCTTCAAAAACAACAGGATGGGAGTGAAGGGACTGGTCAGAAGACACATAGCAGTCTCTGATTTACAGCAGTTCTTAAGTCCTAGCAGGCATATGTCACTAGTTTCTTCACAAGGGAGTGATTCCCGTGGCTCCCGTTTCTACCCTCTTGACTTTGAGTTCTTCATTTTGAATCAATCTTCTTTCTTTTTAAGAAATGATTAATGCTTTATAACTTAATACTTTTCCCAAATTGCTTCCTAACTGAAGAAGTTTGGGAACTCTAAAGGCTTTTTTCTTTCTGAACTATTTCTGTCCTTTCAATCCAAGCACACTGTACTTCTAATGGTACAACCCTCTTAAACACTTAACAAGTACCTTACTAATCCTACTGGGGTTCACTCCTTTATACAGAAGCCACACACAACATCTCTTTAAGACAGGCCTTCTTCACTACTATGGCCCAAGGGTCACAGTGCTGTGGGGGAAATGTCCTTAGGACTTTTAGAAGCCCTACTGTTCACCTGAGAGAATCTACAAGGCACCCCCTGAGTCTTTCTGAAAACTCATCAGGTGGTTACAGATGCATGCTTAAGTCTATTTTCACCCTGACATCAGTGTTATTGGAGATACCCTAGATTTGATCTTTGCCCAGTCCTTTCTTTCTTTCTTTTTTTTTTTTTTTTTTTTCCAAGATGGAGTGTTGCTCTGTCACCGAGGCTAGAGTGCAGTGGCACGATCTGAGCTTACTGCAGCCTACACGTCCCAGGTTCAAGCAATTCTCCTGCCTCAGTCTGACGAGTAACTGGGATTACAGGTGCATGCCACCATGCCCAGCTAATTTTTGTGTTTTTAGTAGAAACAGACTTCCACCATGTTGGCCAGGCTGGTCTCAAACTCCTGACCTCAGGTGATCCTCCTGCCTCAGCCTCCCAAACTGCTGGGATTACAGGGGTAAGCCACCAAGGCCCGCCTGCCGTTTCTTATCTTGAGAAAATTTTACTCTCTGGAAAATGGTTCAAAACTTAACAGTACCAGTACCCTGCCCCCCTTCTTTTTTTAAAATTCATCTCTCTCTAGCCGTTACTTTAGCATATGAAGCTAAAAGAAAGAAGGTGGCATTGTCAATATTCTATGTGAACACCTTCTTAGCCAAACCCATTAGTTACTTTTTACTTCCCACATTTCTCCTGGCAACATTGTTACCAAACTTTCTAACATTGAATAACCAGGATCTGCTTTCCTCCAGCTTCCACTGGCAATTCCTCACTGCCCTTCAGGTTGTCGCTAACAGTCTCCTCAAGGTCCTATTGTCCCTTGCCTGCTGCCTAGTCCCAAAGCCAATGCCACAAGTTTTAAGTCATTATTACAGCAGCATCCCAGTTTCAATAACAATTTTTGTTACATGCATCTAATACTGTGTAACAAATCAACCCAAACTTAGATGTTTAAGGCAACAATTTATTATTACTTCTCAAACGGTCCCAGAGACATCAAGTACAATGGATGGAATGAGGTGCCTTATTGAGAAAAAGGCCACTCCAGCCCCTTTTTTCCACTTACTTCAACCACCACCCCCGAGAATGGTGCCTGGCCAGCAAGACATTGGAGGTTTTCTATATGGGGAATCTGGAAATTGATGAATCCAAGAAAAAAGAGCTCTCGACTGACATTCGGTAATCTCACAATCTTAGGCCTAGGTTCCTCTCAAATCCCCCTCCAGTAAAACCCAGCAAATGATGAGCCCTGCCACTCTTGAAGTGCCTCCAGTCAACACTCTTAAATATGATTAGCCAGTTACAAATCACAAGACATCTGTAAACAGTCTCCAGCATGAAAGGCGAGACTAAAGCAAGTAAATCAAAAGAACTCAAAGAAAGCAGAGTCAACACATGATACTGTGAAAACAAAGATTGTTTAAAAAAAA